>NC_056751.1:325663860-325686360 GCF_019279795.1 Protopterus annectens | reverse complement strand
GCATTACATATAAACCATAGCAGTGTAATAGTTAGCTAAATGCTATCCTTGGTACTGAACTTTATCGCAGCCATCCATTTGATCGCTCTCCAAAGTGCTGAATTCAGCAGCATGCAAGGCTTGAGGAGTACCATTCTGAGCTTTTGGGCATGTCATCCATTTTAACACAAAAAGTCAGACAAGAAGGTCAGAGGGATCACAGCATCCTCATTAGTAAGAGCAAAGGTGTCCCTAAAGTGAGTCACAGAGCATTCCATCAAGCCATAGGGGCTGTAAATGAAGTATGCAGATGCCCTATAGCAGTTCATGTATTAGCATGCATTGAAATGCAGCAATTTTTTTTAAATATGCTTAGGTATATGCCATCACTTACAATAAAACATCCCTGTGGAAAGACAGAAGCTAGTATAACTTTTCTGAATGTACTACTATGGGTATGTGTACGCGAAGATGACCAACCATATTACTTTTTATAGTTTGCATGAAAGTGCTGTGACACATACATATATGTTCTACATATACATACACACACACATATATGCATGTATACATATACACATGTATTCTGCACATATGTTCTTGTTGCAAAATCTGGAAAGCAAACTTTGAAGCACTGCTGCCAAGACTCATAGTATAATAGTTTACTTTTGATGGCTTTCCTTTAATAAATTACTGTTTCAAACTGTGTTTATTTTATGCTTATTTAGCATATAGCTTCATAAAAGTATCCAGAGATACCCTATCTATGATAAAATGAAGGCATTGTATGTGTATTTGTCAGAGCAGAATATACTTCATATAATAAATATTTTGGTAGTTTTTTTATTTGTTTATTATGTCATGCCAGCTCTATATACTTAAAAACTCTAGATAACTTACTGAAACAAAATAAAATAATAATCATAATAACCATTTGTTAACCAGGTAGGCCCACTGGACATGCACTCACTTTTCGCAGGTGACCTAGGAACAATGTCTGGTTAACAGACTTGCTCAAGATCAAATATGCTTCTTTTCACCATAGAAACAAGACAAATCAAGAGTCATGTATCTTCTGAGAACTTATTTTAGGAGTCAGGCAGTCCAAATACTGAATACTGCAGAAAATTTCACAGTTCAGATTACTGCTTCCTGACATACTTATATCACTTGCCCAAAAATAGTTAACTACTTAAAGGAAGCAAAATTTATCCCCCAGGCAGTTCATTTTCATCAAACAAGAGAAAAGCCACTCAAAGACAGAATAATAATTCCTGCAACACAGCTTGTAGGGAATACTTTCTGGTTAAGATGCTATTATCTCTCTCCCAAGAGTGTCTTTCTAACCCTCTCTTTTAGGAATCTTTCTGTCTTAGGGCCCTTGACTCAGAGTGCCTTTCCCCTATTTCCCTTGTGTGTGGAGCAAACACTGACAGCCTAGGCAGGGCTAGAGAATCAATCCCTCCTCCTTCTGACTACATAAAACCTTCTTCCATAGCCCTACATTGACTATGCTACATAAAACCTTCCTATATTGTCCTTTTCCTGAGCTATGTTACTATACATATGGATAGATAGATAGATAGATAGATAGATAGATAGATAGATAGATAGACAGATAGATACATGCACATGCGTATGCACACATATACACAAAAATATGTTCTTACCTTTGAGAGAAATCCAAAAATCACATTTTTCAGTCAGTGTTAACTACCTAAGAGGCTACATTTTCTGTTAGTTTACAATTTATGTATCGCTACACTGTTTGAGACTTTAAAATATGTTGTAATTTAAATATCTAAAACTAGTATGCCTCAAAGTTTCCAGACATAGCTGCATAGTCATACTGAAACTCTGCTGAACTTCAAATCCATGGTATTCTTCCATGCTACTTCTACACAGATCTCCGTAGTCAGAAGTATAATGCCTCTCACAGCAAATAATGGCAGGTATAATGTGCTATAAAGATCTATATATAGTGATTAACTATGCCATTTAGAATTAAATGTGCCACTAAATGTGTTTCCTGACTTCTCCCAATGCACATGGGTTAATGTTTAAACTGTCTGCCACTGTTCCTAGATCACTAATTGTTTTTGTATGGTATAAATGTATGCCCACTATATCTGCTCAGCCCATCTAGGCTCAGACCACAATAGCTTGACTACAAATCTTATAAATCACAACTTGAGTACACAGTGCTTGTGACCTAAGTACTAAAGCACCTTTGTGCTCCCCACAGTTATTTACTGCTCAGGGAAGTGTAGATACCAACAAGCAGTCTGATAAATGTCTCAGTCCTTCTCTAGAAGGCTGTGGGATCACAGCTCCCACAAATCAGTACCACGAAACATCTACACTCCTGATTCAGTGTGACAGAAAAAGAAGCAGCAGCTGCACACAAGTAACTGCCTCCATGAGTTGGTATATTTCAACAAGAGTGACTTAAGCAAGTGATGCAAGCATATGCAAACACACACACACACACACACACGTATATATATATATATATATATATATATGTATACACACACACACATACGTATATATATGTACACACACACATACACATGTATATATATATATATATATATATATATATATATATATATATATATATGTGTGTGTGTACACACACACACACATGTATATATATGTGTACACACACACACACACACACACACACACACACACACACACACACACACACACACACACACACACACATATATATATATATATAGAGAGAGAGAGAGAACAGAATACAATGCCAGTATGAGTCACTCTTGTTTTCTTGCAAATGATTTCTTTTTTTTTTATTTTTAACCCTCCTCAGACTTTGCCAAATGGCTCCCCTACCTTTACCCTATCTGTTCATTTTTTTCCACTCAGAGTTAAAGCCAGCTGCAAACAGACTGAACCAAAACATATTTTTCTTAACATTACTTAACTGCACTTAAATGGAATTATTTCAAATGCAAGGAATGATATACACACGGTTGGTATTAAATTATTTTCTAGTTTCACATCATGCCATAATTGTTAGTATCTATGTTCAGTAACTATTTCTTATAGTATACTAATTCCAGCAATTGCCAAAGTAATAATTATTAAATTTTGAAAATTATGATTTATATATATATATATATATATATATATATATATATATATATATATATATATATATAGTCTTTTACTTGAATGTTCACACTTTCATTTTTTACAAAATCAGACATCAAACATGCACTGATAAAATAATAATTCATAAAAGCAGGACAGATGTTCTGTCTCTTCTCTAACAGTCCAGTTAATGACATGTGAATAGATATGACAGTAAATCACTGTCAAGTTAAGAAGCCAATAAAGAATACCATGAAAAAGATGGACACCTCCGTTTTTCAGACAAATCTGCAGTTGATGGTTCTAGCCACAACTGCTAATGCCTGCTAGCCCAGAAGAACTTGTGCAAAACAACTTAGAAACAGATGTAGTACAGACAATAAAATCATCTGGATTTGTTGTGCACCAGTGGGCAAAATGCCTAAATGCAATCATAACAAGCACTGATATACTGTGACAAAAGCTACTTACTAAGACTTGAGAAACTGTATTGTGTATCTTGTAAAGGTACTGTAAGAGACCAGAACATCATTGTAATATGCACCAAATCCAGCAATGTAGATACTCAAAGTTGCATACTGTCTTTACGCTGGAAGGACAAAGTCTTCTATTTCTAACACAGGGCTACTGGAAGCAGTAGACCATCTCACAGTGACACACTGTATGATAGTGGCTGTACAGAACTAGAGTATTGCTATCAATCATGTCCTTGTATTTACAAGGACAACATATAAAAGCAATATTGGCATGACTGGTGAACATATCAACCATGTGGCATTGCTGAATACATCTTGTTCCTACTGAGTTTTTCATGGATTGACTATTTTGAATTAGTAGACAAGTTATGTATGGGTGAATACCTGTTGCTTCATCAATTATTATGAGGAAAAATCCTACCTGCTTCTTGTAAGCATCCTGTATGCATACTCACTAAGTGGAGCACATGATTCATGACACAAAAATTACCTAGCAGACCTCATATACCTCCGAGATTTTTAAGAGGACTGAAGTGATATTCACTCAATAACAGCACTCCAGTTTCTGCTCAAGGCTGTTCATGGTGTTGCAATTACACAATGCATTCATTGCAGAAAACTGTACAGACATCACAATCATCATCACAGGTTTATAGGTTCATAGGACTATAGTAGGCTAATGGCCACTGCGGTCTTTATAATTCTAGGCAAGCATCCCGAATGTACCCAGCTAGTTTATGTGTTGGCCTCTATAAGTCTAACTAGACTTTCCAAATGTATCCTGCAAGTTTATGTGAGATTATTTTAAGGGGTATATGCAAGCTATGGCATATTTACTGGCTGCTTCTGTCCATTAGAGATATAGATACTAGACCTGGGAAATATTTCTGATTTCCCACCCACTGGTCCAAGTTTCTCGTGACTACGGTTATGGAAGAGCTTTGCTTCACATGCCTGGGAAGACTGTTCCAGAAAAGGGGAATTCTCTAAGTAACATACCTCTCCCTCCAACATATATTATTTTATATCACAAGCCAAGTTTAAATCTCTAGATCAAGTAATTTTGATATTATTCATTTTGCAGATGTGCAAAAGTTCCATCAGAGTAGGGTCCAAGGACACCTTCTATGCCAAGCATAGACCACCTCTCAACAGTCTATAAGAAATAATACAGACATAGGGCTTTGAGGTGATCTGCACAGGACATGATGTTTATATCTTACATTATTTTTGTGAAGAACCTCTTTAGACATTCCACTTGTTGCACGTACCTGGTCAGGTACATACTGAAGGCATTGCACTCAATGATTGACCTGATGAGGGTCAAATACACTGGAATGATGAGTTCCATGAAAGTATACACCATGCCCTTCCTTATAAGTTTGGTAACAAGAGAATGATTTCATTTCAGGTATATTTTCACCCCTAGTGGATATAAGCAAAATTTGGTCCAGGAATCTGTTGGCCTATAGGTTTGGAGTCATAAATGTATCCCAGTTTATAGTGGGATAGTTAAAGTTGTCCATAAATATGGTACTGGACTGAACAGTGAGAGACTCCAGTAAGTCCAAGTGTGAGCTATGGGTTTCTTGGATCAACAAGACTGACCTATAGCTTGTAAGGACATTATATGGGAATTTGTCTATGTAAATCTGAATATGGAGAAACTCAGGTGAGTTTGTTTCTAAAGATTGAAACACCTCCACTTTTGATCTCTGACTGCACAGTAAATGGCCTAAATCTGTAGAAGGCACCATAGCTCTGCATTGCTGGGGAGCTCTCTGTGGCTTCATATCATGCTGTGAAAATCATAAACATCCTCTCTAAGACCAAAAACAAAGCATCTATTGGACCACATAACATCCCAGGCTGCATTCTACATGGGATCCAGCAAGAATTAGCAAGACCATCGGGTACTGTTTTCAATAATAGTCTAAGCACCGACTTTGTCCCAGCTGAATGAAAAACAGTCACCGTTATCTCCCTGCACAAAGGTGGTGCTTCCATTGACCCTGGGAACTATAAACCTATTAGCCTGACTATCCTTATCTGCAAGGCTATGGAGCGAATCATTATGGACCTTAACAACAAAGATACAGGTAATCTCCATACACTTGACCTTCTCAGTTTGGATTTGTCAAAGGGAGATCATGCCTGTTAAACCTGGTGGACTTTTTCAAGACAGACACCAAGACCCTGGATGAAAGGATATCTGTGCCTATAGGTTACCTACACTTAGCCAAGCCTTTGGATGCTATCCCCCATTCAGGCATCACAGACAGACTCACCCAGCTAGGTATCAACCCTCATATCATTGGGTGGGTCACTAACTGGCTCACTGATAGATCCCACATTTTCAAAATAGGGGAATCCATCTCAAACAGCAGACCTGTAACCAGTAGTGTTCCACAAGCATCACTCCTGGAACAGCTAATCTTTGGAATCTATTTCTCCAAAGTACAAGCAAAAACTAAGGGTCTGTGGATGACAAAGTTTGCTGATGACTGCAACTGGGAATGGTTACAGAATCTCCAAATTATGTCAACATCCTACAAGACGGTCTTACAGAAACAAATGATTGGTGCCAAAGTCATGGCCTTAAACTCAATGCAAAAAATGTATTATCATCCCTTTCAGTAAGAGTGATGTTCCTGGTAACTACCACATCAATAGCAACACCCTAAGTATGCACTCTGTGGTGAGAGTCATGGGCACACAGGTTGACAGCAATCTTACCTTTGATCATCATGTCTCCACAGTGGTAAGAAGGACATTTTATATTGCTTATCTCATAAGTAAGGACACTCCATCCAGAAAAAAAGAAGTTATAACCTCCCTGTACTCTTCCCTCATCAGGCCAATAATGGAGTACAACATGCCTTTTGGTATGTACCCTTACAAGCACCTGCAGCGATTAGAGAGACCGCAAAGGTTCCTCACAAGGAAAATTCAAGGTCTTCAGTACCTGTCCTATGTGGATTGCCTGAAATCACTGTCACTTTATTCTATTTCATACGGACTACTCAGAAGTGATCTCTGTCTTGCATATAAGATAATCTTTTACCCTGCATTATTGGAAATGCTGTATATCTACAAGTTAAATGGTACATGGGTTACTCGCTCTAAAGACTTTAACCTGATATGTGACATTAATAGAACCTGCTGGAGGGACAGATTTGTCTCTCAGAGGTTACCACACCTTTGAAACTGACTCCCACTTTATGTCATACAGAGCATCTCATTGGCCCTCTTCAAATGCAGTCTGGATGATTGGATGGGTAACTGTAAATTCACCCTGGGATTCCACCTGGGCCATCTTGGAGGGGGCAATAGGTGCTGATTAATGAAATTAGGGTAGAACTTGGTTAGGTTTGTAAGGGCCCTAGGGCCACTAGCCTAGTAACGTCCTATGATCCTATGCCTCAGTAACTGCACAGCTGTTCACATTCTCCAGGATGAGAAGAGCCTGGAAGGAGTGAAGTTTCTTGTTTAGGATCCCAGCATAAAGTAGTAACACTTTTAGATACCCTTGGATTGGTTTTGCTATGCTGAAAAGTTAGTTTGTTAATGTGTAAAAAGGCACTATGGGGGGACAGTCTCTTAGCCAATATTCAAAAGCCTAGAGAGGAAAAGTGCTGGCCATCACTGGCAAAGCAAGCTGGTCTGTTGACCATATCTTCCCATGCTGACAAATATTGGACCCATTTGGAATGACATAAGAAGCTAATCTAATTATTGAAGTCAGTCATATTTTGTTTATATTGTGGCATCATCCTTGGTGAAGGCATAATACTGCCCAATATTAGGCACATAGCATCCTGGGACACGTAATCTGATAGCTCCTTAATTTCTTTCTTCATATAGTTCATGAGGTACATTACAGGTGATTTACAGTCTCATTAATGAGGACTGAATCATACTGGTAGTAGTGGTCTAATGACTCAAGTACATGGGTGACTTGGTGGATCCTAGATCATGATAAACAACTGATCGTGATTTTCTTCTTATTCAGCCTGGTGACTGGGACAGCTGTCCGCCTCACAATGGAGTCTCCTATGACTAAACTACTGAGTAGTGTGTCGGCTTGTCTTATGGGCTTTGTAGTTGAGGCTCTACAGGGGTGTGGTTGTATATGTTGTTTTGGGATTTGTTTCGGTGGAGTGCTTTTGGGTTACTGAGGGTTCCTTTTGTAGGACAAATATGTAGGAGGACTTTGCATTTAGGAAGGTTGCTTTTATGTGTCTCAGCATTTTGGGCTATGTGTTGGGTCAGTACTTGTGAGGAGGGTGTAATGCTTATGTCACTGCCAATCTGATCGTTAATTTGAATGCTTTTGTATGAGAGTCTTGCCTTCAGTGATACTGTGCAATTGCATCTCTCAAATACTGTATCAGTTTTTCTAAGGATTAGTTGGTTTTCACTGAACATGAGGCAATTCCTACATTACCTCAAGATGTCCATATTTACCAAGGGGAAAGCACCCTTGCATGGTGTCAGGGTGTTTTTAGGTAAACAACAAAGGGATGATACTGCAGGGGTTTACAGCAAGCTGACTTTAAGTACTGTGAAGGTAGAAACAATAGCTAGTATATGTGTGACTGAATTTGTGCTGCAGTGTTCATTAATGCAGAACCAAGTTGCTCATGTCCAACTGAATACTGGGTAAAGTCACTGGTTAAATTTAAATGGGAAATTTAGTTTATAAGTGCCTGAATCTATAAAAGTGCTACTAAATGCCACTGTGTGATGAGCAGCAGAATTTATAGACTCAAAGAAAAGTGACTAAACCAACTAAAAAGCCCTCTGGTCAATGAAACAATCTCACTTTAAACCTCTTTGTGTGTTTCTCAACTCAGTCTGAACAGGCTACCTTTCAACTGCCACTACAATTGCAATCCCAGTCTTCTTAATGAAAAACACACTTTAATTGAGCAAACGTGGAAAGGTACCAGATACAAATCAAGTGATTCTTAGGCAGAAAGCCAGCAATGAGGAACATAGACTTTAAGGTGAATTCAAATGACACTAGCAGCAGCTAGAGCAAGGAAAGGCAAAAACACTTTATAGTGATAAAACAGAAGAATGCAATAAATCATTTGAAAATACAGCAGCAGTCTTCAGAAACAACATAATGTCCTGAAGTTCCATCTCTTACCAGGAGCAAAACCAAAGCAACAGCCCCATGTTGATTCCAGAGAAGCAGTTCCTAGCCTCTCCAGTCATTGGTAGCCTAGCCCCAAATGTTACAGATTTAAAAAGTAAGCTGGAAAGAAGTGTGTAACACTCTTCTATTACTGTGTGTGCTAATAGCTTGGGGTGGTGATATGAATCGAAGGCTAACACAGGCGTTAAAGCCATCCCAGTTTGATTTTTCAGTAGGATGAGTAAATGAGATATGATGTAGTGGAGCTTCTAAAGCTAAATTTACATTACAGGTGGACAACACAAAGGCCACAAAGTTTAACAAGCCCTAAACAAAATGGCTGAGGCAGTGGGAAAACTTCAGGCCTATAGATTTCTCTAAACAGGAAATCAAATCAGTAAATAAAATGCAGAAATAGAACAGACGCTAGAGAAAGGAGATCTATGTGACCAAAAAAGTAAGTGAAAAAAAACAAAGAAATCAAATCAGTAAACAAAATAATAAAATGCTAAAACAGAACCAACACTGTAGAAGGCAGGTCTAAATAGACAAAAAGTACAGACATAAACAAAGAAAATAAAATTATTTCCTTTGCTAATTTTCTGAATTTCAAACTCCAGCAGTGAACCAAACAATGATCGCTTACAAATGTAGCCCAAGCTTTTTTGGAAAGCCAGGTGAGGCTACAATGTTGAGTATTAAAAATGAGTCAAGGAAGCAAAAAAAAAAAAAAGATAAAACAAGGACATTAAAAAACAATTGAAATCTGCTGCCCAAGTGTTAAATATTTCCCTGGATCAGGAATATATCAAGCTGTCATTTAGATGTACACAGAGTCACAGGCTGCTCCAAAATGCCTGGCCTACAGATTTATCTAAACACGAACTCAGCACAATCAATGCAACTGTTTTTCGGCTTTTCCCGGTTAGGGATCGCCACAGTGGAACTCCGGTCCGCTAATGATTGGCAGACAAACTTCAACGAAGGAACACCCATTCACGCATGTCGACACACAGAAGACGCTCTAACTGAGAATCGAACATGCAACGTCTAACTGTGAGGCGACAAAGCTACCGCAGCACCACCACAGCAGTTGAACTCAGCACAACCAATAAAATGCAAAAAACAGATCAGACACTGCAGAAGTCAGATCTAAATTGCTAAAAGAGTAAGTGCAGATATAAAGAAATAAAATTATGTCCCATACTTATTTTCCTAGTTTAAAACTTCAGCAGAGATCCAAATACTGATTGACAATGGGCCTTTAGAATGTTGCCCAACTGAACACAGACTTCCAAAAAATATGACATAGTTGTTTTCATCAAAACTGAAAAGGTCTACTAAGGATTGTGAATTGCATATCTATCAGAACTTGAAGAATCTCCAAAAAATTCCCTCATTTAATGTTTGCTACTGCTAGGCAAACTGGAAACTCTTACTGTACTACTGGGAAACTAAATGAATGACCAATATGGATTCCTACGTCAGATGAAAATGCAGAGGGCTCTTTCTCAGGATTTGGAACCACACACTAATATGGAAAGAAAAGGATATCAGCTGAAGTTTAAGAAATCTTGTTGGCGCTGCAGCAGAAAAAGTGATGCTCTAGTCATGTTACTGCAGTTTCTGAATTAGTGATTGCACCACTATCTGAATGTTATTATGTATGCTGCACACGCATGTTGTGCTTTGATGAATGAGTGCTGAATGGACGCAGTCATGCTAATGAATACAAAGATTACATCATGTGCAGTTTTGTTATGCATATACATTACAGGTACATGTCATATATGTCAAGGAAAACATATCTGACTAATGGTGTGGATATATGAGGCAAAAAGATTGAAGGGCTGTTGTAACATAGCAATGACAAAGGGAAGAGAGCAATACTTCAATATGTGGTGTTTTGGCAAACACTGACTAAAAGTAGTTTTGCTGTCCACTGATTTAACACTGGTTTTCACAAATGGAATACCACATTTTTTAGTCATAGTAACCCAGTGTCTGTTGGTTTCCATTGTGGTAGGTCTGGAACCTAGACATGCAGCGGACGATAAGGTTTTTTTTTAATATAAGAAAGGAAGGATGACAAAACAACTAAGACAAATTGATGCAGTGGAAATAAAACAAAGCTTCTGGTTGGAGGCTCCTTGACATATCTGCATAGTAACAGAACCTTCTCATGAAGTCCTCTTCTTTCCTAATAAACCATAGTTGGCATAATGCCAAACATAATTATGTTGTATGGACAGTATTTTTATTGCTTTTTGGTTAAAATGCCAAGATCTTTAAATGTTGATATGAGCTCTTACACATCTGCTACTGGAGACAGGTTTTCTTCTAACACTAATGGTGAAGTTTACTCCTTTTTTTCAAAACTTTTTTTTTATTGCAACACAAAAGTAACAATCTTTAAAACTGCTTTACAAGCAAACCACAGACACAAAAACAATATGAATAGATAGAAGCTAAAATAAAGACATTTTTACAGTTAAAAGGCTTCCTATGACATGTAATGGTACATTCAATGACTGCAAAAACATGCTCCAGCTTTGTTTAATAGATTTTTTCATAATGCAGATAAGAGCCTGGGAATGAAAAAGAAACTGAAAAACAATGTTATGACCTTTATGGAAATGCTGAAAGACACTAAATATTAGGCTCCAGATATGCATAGATTTCAGATCACAAAAGACAATAATAAACATTTTCCAAACAACTTACTAAGGTACAGTCATGTAACATGATAGTTTAGGATAATGTTTTCACATAAGCGGTTCAAGAAGATCATCAGGGGAATGTGAAAACTTGCTAATTTACCATGGATATTCAGTTGTGACTGACCCACATCTTAAAAGCAGTAAACATCTTCTGCTGATATCTAGCCTTAGTATGTTGCATGCTAGCCAAAGTGCACTTATGATACGTGAGTTATCAGTTCACATATACATCAATATTAAACTATTAATATTAGGGTAAGTAGTTATGACGAGCTGTACTCTGAAATGATTAAAATGATTTAGAAAGACAAGAACTAAATATGCAGATGCGATCTAGGTCACTTCAAGACTAATCATCATGCACATCTATAACACTTAAGGCATCATCCGCTCAGCATGTGCCTGCCAACAATAGAGAGGGACTCCTGCACATCATCCGCGCAGCATGTGCCTGCCAACAATAGAGAGGGACTCCTGCACATCATCCGCTCAACATGTGCCTGCCAACAATAGAGAGGGACTCCTGCACATCATCCACTCAACATGTGTTTGCCAACAATAGAGAGGGACTCCTGCACATCAACTGCTCAACATGTGCCTGCCAACAATAGAGAGGGACTCCTGCACATCATCCACTCAACATGTGTTTGCCAACAATAGAGAGGGACTCCTGCACATCATCCGCTCAACATGTGCCTGCCAACAATAGAGAGGGACTCCTGCACATCATCCGCTCAACATGTGCCTGCCAACAATAGAGAGGGACTCCTGCACATCATCCGCTCAACATGTGTTTGCCAACAATAGAGAGGGACTCCTGCACATCAACCGCTCAACATGTGCCTGCCAACAATAGAGAGGGACTCCTGCACATCATCCACTCAACATGTGTTTGCCAACAATAGAGAGGGACTCCTGCACATCAACCGCTCAACATGTGCCTGCCAAGAATAGAGAGGGACTCCTGCACATCATCCGCTCAACATGTGTTTGCCAACAATAGAGAGGGACTCCTGCACATCATCCGCTCAACATGCGCCTGCCAACAATAGTAATGTGGATGCATTTCCTCTCCAAGAAATCCTTCTCACAACTACAAAATTCAGAATCAAATGGAAGAACCCCATCATGGAATCTCTTCTTTTACTTACCTGGCTTCCATATTGCTTGTTGAATGCAAACTGGACAATCTTCTCTTTGTATGAATTCAGATCAGTGAAACTGAACTCCTTGATCACTGTTTCCCTAGAAAATCTCTGTGCCGTCCAAGTATCTGCAATTTGTAATTCCCTTCATTTGGTGCAGTTTTCCCTTTAACAAGTTTGTGGAACTGTAAATTAGGTATATATATATATATATATATATATATATATATATATATATATATATGTATATTTACATATATATAAAACTTTGGAGATGTCAGGGGCTTGCCCCAGTCATATGGCTTTCAAGGTTCCCGCTGAGAAAATGCTTACATTTATTTTTTTTATTGAGCTGAATTTGTTCAGATGGCTGGCTCCTGAAAGAGTGGTCACAACCATAGCAAGGGCAGGGTGAAAGGGACCACTGCCTGGGTGCAAGCAATTAGGGGTATGATCAACACTATATTGTAAGCACTGATTGGCTCCTGAACTGTCATTGCAGCCATGCTGCCAACAGGCAAAAGCATTTCAACACCTGTTATCACAAATTGTAAACATTGCTGCGTAAAGTAAAACAGCATGTCCGTGTGTTTTATGACCCATAACAAGGAGCTTCTTGCTACAGTTTAGTAAACTAGCAAACCACTTTACTATGCTTCATCAGATATTCTTTGTATGCTTCTTGCAACATGAAGTTGAAAAGCTTATTTTTTTTCCTTGACTTCATCATTACTTGAATATTTTTTGGGGCGGTCTTGAACTGGCCTGAGGGGTGGTTGGCCAGCTAGCAAAAACTCAATGCTCAGTTATAGTGAAACAGCAGTGGACATGTGCACAATGACACCCTAGTTACGCAAGACATTTTTCACTCTGTTTTACAGTGTTTTCTCTTTTGTTTTGCAGCTCTGCAAAAACACACTATATACACCATAGCAGGGGGCTTTCTCATTTAGAAAAAAAAACACTTTTTTATGGCTGTTACCTACAGTTTTGGTGAAGGGAAATGTTTGCTATGTTTGGTTTCTCAGTTTTCTGTTGAGTATATCCTGCAGTAGATCCAAAAGGCCTTTTTAGGGAACATGTGAGTCAGATTCATTGGAAGGGATAGTAATGTAAGGCATAGATGCACAAAAAGGGAAAAACATCATCAGCTGTGCTATGAACATTGGGATTTGTTAAGTTATGCTAGCAATGCCCCAGCCAATGAATGGTACTGAGCCCACAGAAAAAAGTTTAACACAGAAAAAAGCTAGGTCATCACTGCTGCTGAACTTAATGGAAAAATTCTACCTTAACGAAGAAAAAAAAAGTTCCATTCCCTTAGAAAATGTTCCTGAAACTGAGTTGTAGTGATTTTGGTGCTGATTTATATAAGTATCAGAGGTGGGGGTGCAATCTTACCTAAAGGGTGTACATAGATAAAGGCATCTGGAAAAATCAGTATGTGTATGCGTTTGTCTGCATAATATAGACACATATACATATATAGACAGAGAGAGAGAAAGAGATAAATATCATTATGTGTGCGAGTATAAGTTTGTGTTTGTATATATATATTATACACCATCTAGTTAAAACTTGTTTAGTAGATTTTGTCTTAAGTACAGATTGTTAATCAAAGACTAATTGTACACCTCAGTCAAAGGCTTTATTGAAAAAAGTACCTGGAACTGCAATGGAAGATTTGAACAAAAATGAAAGACTTAGCTGTTTCAATAAATAGCAAATGTATACTAAGGATTTCTTTAGAAGATAACTGTAAGCAAATAAGAGAGAGAGAGTTACTGAAACATATGATAGTACTGTCACAGAGAGAGACAGAGACTGAGACAGATAAGTCAAACAAGAAGCCACTGTGCTGGAATTGTAAGTGAATTGAAAGATCAGACCACAGAAAATGCTGTGCTTGTCTGACAAACTTATCCTGGGCAGAATGCATTTTGAAAACAAGAAGCCTTGATGGGAAAATAAATCCACAGTAACATGACAACTCCCATCAAAGTATTCTGGGCTATAATTAATTAAATAATAATAATAATAATAATGTCCACTTAAAGTGATACAAAAACATTAAAATGCAATGTTTAAGGTATATTGAATATTATAGCAATAACCCACGCCTGGGTGTGGGTAATGCTGGATTTACCCATGGTTGGCGTGGTTTGGTCATGAAGGCGAAGCCCGAGTGGCCAAACAAAGCCAACCGTGGGTAAATCCAGCATTACCCACACCCAGAAGTGGGTTATTGCTATTATACAATGACATTATTTAAGAAAAAAAATAATTACTTTTCTTAAATAATGGCATTGTATAATGCCTCCTTGCTGCCCAGCTGTCTGGTATTCTGCGGCAATTCCGATGTACTGCACATGTGTATGCCTATGCAGTACATCAGAACTGTGGGCAAAAGCAATGGAGAAAGCAAGATCTCCGTTGCTTTTTGCAAACTGTTTTCGCTATATTAAAGGAGTTTAACATAGCGAAACAGTGAGAAAAAAGAGTTATAGTAATGGAAAAAGTCCGGGCGACCGGACCTTTTTCCATTACTATAACTCTGATTTACAATGTGCACGCTGACCAATCAGCGTGCATGTTTTTGAATATTAATGGAGGGGAGTTGTATAATGTTATTTTTACAATAGTTGGTTAAAGTTGTTTAATTAAGAATTACTCTCTTTAGGATAAGTGACTGTGCAGCTTGTTGGAAGTTCGGGACTCAATACTTTGTCACAGATCTCTGAAACATAATTCTTCATAACTAACAGCAAGTAGAAAAAAATCATGGTTACACTTTAAAATGATTTCTTGTAGGGAAGCAAGTCCTTCTGCACCCACCCACACACTCATGCTGCATACATATATCAACTTCCAATATGGTGCAACTATGAAAAGAGGGCATTCTCCCAGATACAGCAGTTCTGGAATTAGTATATATATTTACTTCTTAACAAGTGCACATACTTATTTTATGTATTTATATATTATTTGTATGTTGACTTACTGTCCTTGTGCATATAACAGGAGCTCCAAGTGACTGCATAGGTAGAGGTTGCTTTCTGTGTTCATTTAAGATTTTTTTTTTTTTTTTAATTTTCATAATTTACATAATACAAGTTCTTTGAATGTATCAATTTCTTCAGCAAGTGTCATATGAAAAGTCTGCAGTTTATAGTGTGTTGAGGCAGTCCATCTCTTAATAAAGTACACAAATACAACTCTCACTTTGGAATCATTTTATTCCGGTACGATATCCTGTTCAGCTGTCACACTGCTACCTTTTACATGACTGTCAACATTTGCAGTACCGGGTTCCAAGAGCTGTTTTATTTTTAAATGTCTTTAATAACAAGGCTACTTAAGTGTGAAATACCTTCAATAACTACTATGAGCATGCGTTTTCCATTCTGTTGAATATGGCAAAAAACAGTGTACACTGTGAAGTTAGAATGTAAAACAGTTTAATGGGCAATGTATGCATAGACGTATGTCTTACGGCAATTACCTATTTCAAAAATACATTCGGCATGCTTGGGTTGCCTTGTCTTTTCCAAATTAATTTAGTGGATTTTACTGAAATTGTAGAAGCCTGAATGAGAATATTACAATCCTGCCCTACGATTGTTTTGTATGTTAACGGATGCCATAGTGTTGGTGAAGACATTGCCCCTATGTTGTGGAGGACTCGTTCAGTGAATTGGGCAGCGGTAGCTGATTTGATTGGTTATCATGAGCTTTATTGCTTCTATGGCTGTTGCTTGTCTTTCCAGTAATTGTATGCTGCTGTTATATGATACAGACTGCATTTTTCCACTCATTTGGACACGTGTATTTATTTCTGATATCTTAGCCGCAAACCTTGAATAATTTCAGCTTGTATTAAGGTTCCTGCCATTTTCCCTGTTTGATAACCGGCACTTGATAGTTGGAGGTTTACAGTTGATAGTCTGGCTTTCATGATGTCCAACTGAAAACCTGCAGTTTTATTACTCTGACACATCAGACTTTTCATTGCTATTTTTAATTATTTGATTTTTCTGGTTTATCTTCATCTGCATTGCTTTAATATTTTTACTGAGTCACTAGGATTCATTTTCATTCAGTTTGTGAGCTGTCAAAACATTTTCAGTATGCCTCACTTATCAGCTGGCGATTTAGATTATTTTATTATTTCATTTTTAATTTCTGTATAATGGTTTTCTGTTTTTATGTCTATGACTATTTTATTTTTGAACTTTAAAATATATTCATTATGTGTTTTGTAGGATTTAATGCATTGCCATGCTCTTTTGAGATATAAATAAAATAATAAAGTTGAACAAGGCTAAATCCTGAAATGTATTTTGTTCCGAAGTAGTACTAGTATGCCATGGCCTCTCTTGTCCACACCCACTCAAATCCAGGGGGTTAGTATGCAGTGGGCTTTAGTACTGTATGTCCACAATGCCAAAAATTATATAATCAACCACCCCTGTCACTATTTGTAGACTAAAGGATTTATTGATCTTTTGTGTCCGCTGGAAACCTGGCCATAAATAGTGTGTGTGGACACACATGTCCCATCATTCTCCCTGAAGCGAGCTGGGTAATGAAGCAGCATTAGTCCTTAAACTCATTTTCTCCAGTTCCAACAGGTACCTGCAGTGACGGCTGGTGACTTCAAATCAAAGGGGGCTGCAGGGGATAGCTGAATGGGTGGGGTCAATGGGAAGGGTTGCGGCCAACTAGAAAGGGGAGGAGCTATGCTCAAAACCACAAAAACTAACTTAAATTAAATATGCTGCCCTGGGTGCCAAACCCTCATTATGAGAGTCCAACTAAGACAAATGAAGTATAAAATAATAAAAATATTTCAATGCATTGGCTGCATGACAGCTTACTTAATATCTAGATGGAAACAAAAAGGTTGTGAGGCATGAAAAAATGAATTACTTTTTAAATACATTACTGGAATGCCAGTCAAAATCAAGTATAAGAAAAACAAGCAGCACTCAACTCAAACCGCTTCTCCTTGCACTGCAGTTCTAATTATAATTTATATTCAGCTTTATTAAATTACCAAGTAACATGCTGAAAGTAGCAATCTCTGTGATGCCCTCACTTGTAAAAATGTTTCTTATCCAAAAAAGACCTGCTGCCTGACAACTATCTACTTGTTTCATGGGGAAAACATGATCAAAGTAAAAAATGAAAAGCAAACAAGAAACAAGTTCAAGATACATTGCTTAAAGGATTACTGTACAGGTTATGGACCACACATGAATGGCATTCTGTTTAGTTTACGGGTAAAGCCCTCAGAGATCACTGGAAGTCTCCAACAATTGTAATGAGCTTCTTAAAATAACATAATCCTGTCCTTTATTACAAATACTGTCATATGCATTTCAATACCCAACGCTTATACATTATCTAGTTAAGTATTCTCTGCATGGCAACAACAGAAAGGCTTTCAATGTTGGCAGTTCTTTAACAGTATGTTTATTAAAGATTACTTGCATGTTATGATCTCAGACAAGCTTACCTCATGGTCATTAAAGCATTGCTACTTAAAACACAGACACTTTCTGAGTAATAAGCATAAATCAACACTACAAAAATATGACAGAAACCAGACCATTCTGCAAAATCAAGAACAGATGAAAAGCCGCTGTAGTACTTGTGTCTACCTTGGATGGGGGGATACCCTACACATTTACACCCTGCATATTTACACTGCATAACTGCTCCTTGCCTTGCTTGGACACATCCAGAGTCACTACATGGGGGAGTGGGGTGCAACAAGTATGTCACAATTTGAAATGTCTCTGGCTGACTGTGATGGCCCTGACACATTTGTCAAACCTCTCAACCTCAGAGCAAGAAATCTGGACAAAGCCATACACAGAAGTGGGACAAAGGCCCAAAAATAAGGACACTTTTTAAATATTGCTCTTATAAACTTAGAAAGATAATAAAATAGTAGGTATTACATTAGTATGAATTTTCTGAATGGTATGAAATCTGAAACTCAAATATCTCATTATTTTCTAACTTCAGTCTTTAATGATTTACCACTAATTTGCCCAAAAAACACAATTTTATGAAAAATGGACCAAAAATGTGATGCAAAAATATAAAATAGCCACACAATACAGCTGGGAACCTGTCAAAGAAGGGACACTTTTTTAATATTAGTACTGCTAACTTGAGCATTTGACAAAATAAAAGCATCTACATGCATTTCTGAAATAAAAGTAATCTATAACTCTGATTATTAGTTATTTCTTAATTGAAAACCCTCCATGTTTTCTTCCAAAATTGCTATTTTTCGGAGGGATTATTAGGGGAAGAGCAACATTTTGAGCCAAATTCGGGGACAGTTGAGAGGTTTGGCTATGCCTAATTCTATAAAGCAATTTATTTACATGTACCTCTCAACCTGTTAATGCAATGAATCTGGACAAGGCCAAATATATTGGGGGAACATATGAACAGTACTAAAAATTGCTCTTGTATAAACTAAGACAGTTGGTAGAATAACAGGTCTTACTTTCGCATGCATTTTTCTGAAGGTTATGAAGTCTGAAACTCAGTGTGTCATTATATAGTGACTTCATTCCTAAATGATTTTCCAGAAAACCAAATTTTATGAGGAACAAACCAAAAATAAGAAGCAAAAATCTATTCATTCTGTGAAAATCTGGACAGTTGGGAGGTATAGTTCAGCTGGAGCTGTCTGAGTTTGTTGCCCTTCCCCCTCACAAAATCATGGTCGAATGGAGCCCTCCCCCCTGCAGCCATTCTAATGATCCATTACTTGGCTATTTCACTCCATTTACCATAAACACCAATGAGCATACTGCTTTACTTCTATGATGATTTGGATTTCATTTGAAAGTTTTATTTTGCATTTTACAGCACAAACACTAAGACATCTGCTAAACAAAACAATGCAGTCTCACAATGAAAACAGGCTTAGCATTAAAACTTCTCTGCCCTTGAAAATCACATTCAATGAAACAGCATTGAAAGCCACATTCAAAGAAAATACATTTTGCCAGTGGCAGATAAAGATTAACTTTGGGCTGTTTTCAAATCATAGGCCCCTTGCACATGAAACATACATGTGCTCTTTGATACACCTTCCTGATTGTACTAAATTATATTCCTTGTACAATACAGTACAGTTGTTAGACGGCATTTTAAATTTATTGTTTTGAACATTTTTCCAGTAAACAATGAAACAAAATGCATGCACCAATTACAAAACTACCCAATTCAGAACATTTCCATCATAAAAGTCTACTCAACCTTCTACAGTCCACCAGTATCAGTAAATATGCACAATCTCTGAAGTAGTAAAAGTCATCTAAATAATTCCACATTAAAGCTATCTGTAACAACGAAGAGGTTGCTGCTAGCAAACAACTTTATATGTCATTGTTTATTCATCTACAAATAAAGTGCCTGTTGCCCTTGAGGAATAAATTGCCTAGGTTGCATGCATTAAAACAATGATAAGCTAGTAATATGGCAATAGGGACTGTATGGCAAACTGATAACATGTTCATAGTTACTACTCTAGGTATCTTTGCCAAAAAGGACTGCAGCATCCACCCACTTTACAACACAGTACAGTATCAGTAATGCATCTATCTACTGTGGGAGTAGAACCCACAGCCTTCTGCATCAAAAGCAAGTACACTACCTGTTGTGCTATTCGCAATGCAAGCAGACTCAGAATAAGCAGCACTAACATTTTGTTCCCCTGCAGCTCTCAGCTCCTTGTAAAATCTACTCGAGACGCAGTTGTATCTCTGAACTTTGCAGCACAAGAAATCTGGAAAAAGCTGACATTTATTGGGGGGGACAAAAGCCCAAAAACCAGGGACACATTTTAAACATTGCTTGTATAATGTTGGAAAGTTGCTAGAATAAAATGCTGTGTTACCACCATACATTTCACTGCCACGTCTTTAACCTAGGGGACCCTGTGCAAAACAGTCAGAGAAACATACCACTATGCCAAATCAGCTGTTTTGTGAAAGACAGGAAGACAAACTTAAATGGCTACCATTTAGTGAATTCAGTTCTCACCATAGCTTTCAACCTCTTGGCACAAAACACCTGAACAAAGCCAATAATGGGGGAATACAGCCCCCAAACATATTCAGTGAATTCAGTTCTCACTATAGCTCTCAACATCTTAGCAAAAAAACATGTGGACAAAGCCAGTAATGGGGGGAATACAGCCCCCAAACATTCAATGAATTCAGTTCTCACGATAGATAACTCTCAACCTTAGCACAAAATACCTGGACAAAGCCAATAATGGGGGAATACAGTCCCAAAAATAGAGACAAATTTCAAATATCCATGTTATAAACCTAGACAACTGCTAGAATAAACAGTTGTGTGTTACCATGTACTTTCTGAAGAATATGAAGTTTGAAATAAATTCAAATGCCTGTTATTTTTAAACATTTAACCAAGAAACTAGTCTGACTTGGAACAAAAGACCATTTTCAGCAGAGCAGGGAGAAATGCCAGACACATCTTTGTAAGATGGGAGGACATGCAGACACCACACAGAAGGCACCCCAGCCAAGAATCAAACCAGAGAACCTGCAGCTGTTAGGCAGCAATGCTACCAGTGCACCACAGACTTTGCAAGGAAAAATGTAGATACAGAAACCACAGATTCTATGAAAAACAGAACAAATATGAAGCAAAAATTTGCAATTTTTTTTAGAAATGGTGGTGGATAGGGAATTCAGGTCCTTGCCACCTGTATCCAAGGTACAGGGTTCAAGCCTGAGTATCTCTACCCACCACCATTTGTTCTCTCTATAGTAACTGGGGCATTTTACACACACACACACCAGTGATCATTCTCTGATTTACTGAAATGTAGGTGTACTGCTCTATTCTTTGCATAAACTGGATTTGACTCATCTGGCAGTATAAGAGTATCTTCTCATGTATCACCAATTAAAGATTCTCTGTGCTAAACATGATGCTTTTTTATAGGTTGCAAGAAAAAAAATATTATTATGGGAAGTCTGGGGAGTATCTATTTATCATCTGCCTATCTATCTATCTATCTATTTATCTATCTATCTATCTATCTATCTATCTATCTATTGCAGAATGAGGGATGATAAACATCTGCTGTGTCTGGCTATCTTCTTTGCAGTTTTGAGTTGCATTTTCTTCCTAGATACCATCATGATCCATTCTGTCAAATAATAAGCATTTACCCAGATCTAAGACTACAGCAGGCTTTGTTGACATAAACTTAAATGAGACCAAAACGCTAAAATGTAAATATGATATGCATTTATGCCGGACCAAAGCACTAACTACTGACAGAAAACTTTTTGTTGGTCTCACGTAACTATTTTAACTCTGTATGTACCATTACCAATCAGACCATGGCATAGTGATATTCAGTGTTAAACATCCCACTTCAACTTTTGAGTAACTGTGAATTCATTGCTGGTCAAGTCTGCATTCATTCCATTATAGTTGGTTAGTATAGGTTCAGCAATCTATGCATCAATGTATAATAACAAGTATTTAAAACAGAAGTGAGCAAAATAATCATTTTACAAGTATCAGCATGAATGAGTCAGAAAAATATCCCACCACCTTCTTAAAATCTGGTAATTACTATATGAAGAAAATACTACTGGACAATTTCCACTCTGTTTCTATTAATTTAGAAGGAATTAATTTATGATGATGAAAGAGTGAAGTTGAAGGAATGGCTTAAATCAAATAAATAATTTCCCAAACTGTTCTTCTATGAACTTTTTTAGTGACTAAAATAGTTATGTTTAAGAAGTGTCCCTAGTGTTTATTGCTTCCCATCCACTGTTACTGGCTTTGTTTATTAATCCAGAAGGAGTTGAGAGGCATGGTAGACACATATACAC
>NC_056751.1:325633860-325661360 GCF_019279795.1 Protopterus annectens | reverse complement strand
ATATTTTTCTTTTTTTTTTCTTCCAGCAGACAGCCCCCACCACGACTTCCACACTACTTAGCTAGAAAGAATATGGTCCTTGGCTTGGATTTTGCTAACCAGTCCAGTGTGATACATTTGCAATACCTGGACTGACATTATACCGACTTCTTTAATATCGCTCAACACCAAAGACAGGTGGAGCTGGCAGGGGGTAATTACTTTCATCACTCTCTAGTGAACTCCTTCAGAACTTTGACAGCTGCTTGAGTACAGATTATGGGTGGTGCATGAAGTCAGGGTATTTATTTTTTTCCTGTTTCCTGTTTTCTCGCACATGTGGACAAACATTACAGTATAGAAAAGCATCTACGATTTTTGAATTTCTGACTTATCAATCAACTCTTGCCCACCTACTAAATAAACCCCATACTAGAGCTCCACATGGGGTTTTTGATGTATTCGGCTTGACTGAAAATAGATTAACTGAAAATGAATCCACAGGTTGCTCCTTAAAAATGGTGGATAAAATAGAAGAGCATATTCTATGGAGAAAAGGCTGCAGAGGGACTGACGTGGTCTGCATCATGACATTTTGAAGATTTTGATACGTTTTGTAGCTGATTTTACAGATCAGAGAACTTGGTGACTATCATTTTCAATGTCAGGCTTTAGACTTCAAGCCACTGTACATGCTGCCATATATAAGTGCACCAAAAAGTATCCATGTGAGGGTAATTCTGTTTTATGCCTACAAGTGATTAGTATCATAACTGCTGTCTTAGGAATAATACTAATATCTACACAGGTAGGGCAAACATATTTTCTTAGTGTCTCATATGGCATCTGTGTCGTATATGATACTTGCAGGAAAACAGTAAATTATCTCAGAAACCAGAATGGTAGTCATCAGCAAGGAGATTTATATAGCTAGGCACGAGTTATGAGACACTGCAGTGAAATGCAAAATGGGTTCCCCGATTTTGGTCAGGATGTTAAAAGTCATAGCATGATGTTTAGTACGATACACTCCACTCAACCCTAATCAGGTAGGCAGTGTCATAATTCTATTGAAGAAGTCCTCAAAGCACATTCCCTTGGAATGCTAACACACAGTAGACAAACCATTGTGACTTTTATATATGTTTTTACTACACAATAAAATGCATCCACCGATACATGACTATTTCTGAATAAAGGAATTTAAAAAAATGCTGAATACCTTCATGAAATGACATAATGTTACTATAAAGCCACATTACCAGGGACAAATTGCAAGCATTTTTATATGTACATGTCAAATGTATTGACTACTAAACCTTACTTGATCATATTTTAACATTTTTCCTTGTAATGTGTCCATACTCTTTAACAAGACACAGGGCCTGTGATTATTTAGACAGCATGTAAAACCTTTCATAATGTGACAATACTGGCTGTGAGGTGAGGTCCTCTGATGATTTATTAACATTCCTGTCCTGGGCCGCTAATGCCTTTTGATATGCCAGCTAGGTTTCAAACACAGTCAAAGCTGTAATCATTTGCTCTATGTCTCTTTGGATAGCAGCTTACGAACCTGCAAGTAGACAGCTGAAAATATCATCTTCTAGTAAATGCTGAAAGGGTGATATTATTTTAACATTTTATGTCTGAAGAGTTCTGTACAATTATATGTTTAACTATGTTACAGGCTATGTTTGACTCTAGTCAAGACCTACTTAAACACTTGCAATTCTGGCAAAGCTTGTTAGCTCTAGACAGATTACAGATTTCATGAATCACTGATGAAAGTAAAAATTATCCTTGTAGTTATGTATGCAAAACTGTCAAAAAGCATGTCTATAGATACTGTAGATACCTAATGCATTCAACTTTAGGCAAACCCTTTAACAGCTGAATGGGTTGAAATGTCTGAAAATGTCACAGCTTACTTACAAATGCATCCATCCATGACACATTTTTTTCCACTGTTTGCACATGGGGTCAGGGTGTCACTTCAACAGTGACAATCATCTAGAGTCAAGGTTCAGACCACTAGGTGGCTAGCCCTGTCGCATTTGTTCTTCAATACCACACACACACACACACACACACACACACACACACACACACACACACACACACACACACACACACACACACCTGTGCCACTGTGCTGTCCTGATGTACTACAATGTTGAATGCTTTGCCTATTGTTACAAAATCCATGGAATGTTAACTATTTGATCTTTACTGTTACTACAAATATTAGGACTACAATGTTCAAAGATGGAGCCAGATGTGTTGTGTAATTATTGGGAGTGGTATCAAAGGCAAAAGCAGATACCATCCAGATTACGTACGTCCTAATTAAAGTATCATTTGTATTTTCTTTATCACAGTCTCTCATTATTAGAATATGCCTACCTTTGCTTCCAAAACAGTGGATGTTTGGATATTTCTGTGAGTGCATGACAACTTTCAAAGTTGGTATTTAGACTGAGATATGTCAAATACCAGCTAAACCAGTAATATAGCCTTGTCCCTTGCATCTCAAACACTTAGATGATTTACACATGGTATTGTAGATCCTTTTGAGAAAAATGCAGTAAAGGTACCTCTTTGACATCATTATTTTTGATTCACTAGAGTTATCACTACAACATATTCTCATAAAATGTATTTTTCTTTGCCGACACAATTCCACTGACACTGTGGTTGACCTCCCTGCTGATGTCACTCAAAGTTAATGATCACAACAGATTGTTTTTACTGCATTAAGCTGAACTGTTCCTGGCCAAACCTGATTCTTCCACTCAGAAACTACTTCAATAACCCTGTGTCACAGCATAAATAAATATAACTGTGGCAGAGGGATACCCAGTTATCTGAGGCAAAAGTTGTGACACATCTGTTACTTTCTTCTTGTATATACCAGCTATTTTACCATCATCCTACTAATTGCTAAATTACAAGATCCCAAAACTGCAGTTGTATGAATAACTAACTCTGTCCATCATGGCTCAGTCAGAACATTCAAGCTCCTTTTTGCTTTTTCCTAAATATTCCACTTTATGCAGACCATAGTCTTATTTTGTACTGTTAGACACACCTACCAAAACAATGGAAGCTGACAGCTGGTGAAGTGGGCATTGGAATCATCATGGCAGAGATCAGGAAGCGACAGGAGATATACACACACACACACACACACACACACACACACACACACACACACACACACACACACACACACACACAAATATTAATGCAAGCTGGAAAGGAAATTCATCTGGCAGCATTCATTTCCTGCATTTATTGAAGAAGACAAGTGAGGCAATATATAAAAAATGTTAGCAGTGTTGTACGCTTATGCTCAGAATCACAGTGAAAGTTCTATTAAATTGATCCAAAGGGAATCCTACATGTACAATGATGAAGGGAATCTTACCAATTTTTTGAGTACTATTGCTGTCAAATATGCTATAAAGTGGTCTTGGAACAATATCTTCATTGTAAAGCTAGCTCACATGTTGCAGTTTGGGTCAGTAGTCCATGCTTCTGTTTACCCTTGAGCTGGACATAAAGACAAAAACACTACTTCTGACAAAGCTGATTTTTTCAGTCTCAGATTGCATAGTAATAATAACATCAGGAAAAGTATTTACTTGGTTTATCCTCACATCTCTTATATGACTTTTTCACAGGTGCACAGGGGATTTCTGCCATACTTGAAGTTCTCTGAGTTGCACCTCCATCATTTTTATATTTACTGCCCCCAGAAACCTGAAGCTTTTACAGTGGTTAATGACGTCAATCTATAGTTTGCATGGTGACTGCTTATCACAACTTACACCATTTCCACTATGACCTGAAGAAAGTGAATGCACAGAGAGGATCAGAATACCCAAACTGTATTCACAAAAAAAAAAAAAAAAAAAAAAAATGCTGGAAAAAAACTACTTTTTAAAGTGTTTTTGCAGGGGAGGGTAAGCCCACTTGTACCTCGTGATGTGGGAGGCAAAGCACACATATCCTTGAACTTATATATACCAACTGTATGGTCGTGCAAATGTGAAGAAGAGGTAATTCTCCCAAAAGAGAGCATCACTGCAGTCAGAACTCACTGACAGTGTTTTCCCATGGAGGAAATCTGATAGTCGGTGGGTTGAACCTCTGGCAACTGAAGCTCTAGAATTCAACTTTCATCCACCCATAGGTTACCCATTTATACCATGGCCTTGATAACAAGCTTAGAAAAATGTGTGTTTGTGAAGGAGTAGTGGTTTTAAGCATGTTATCCATTACTTTGTTTTAAATTAAGTGGGGGTAAACATCCTAGTAATACTTCTCAGTGATTTTCAAAGTAATTCTCAAGGTTGAGTGTCAAGGCACTTCACTCACAGTAGGATATATTTTCCATCTGGGGGCTTAAAGTGAGTTGTGTACAAAATTAGGTTCAGTCCATTCATTTTTTTAATTATGCCCTAATCATGCTGGCTTTCCTGGAAAGAGATATTAAGTTGTAGTTTTCAATTCCCTCCAGAAGATCTAAGAGGGTTGGCTCTTTTAAGGCCCAAAAGGATAGACACATATCTCCAAAGGGTAGTCTGTAAGAGACAGAACATAGGGAGAGGGCTGCCACTCTGCCTTAACTAAGATTTTTGAGGCCACTGATCTTTTTACTTATGAATCTCTGAAGTTTCTCAAGTTGAGTGATATGCTTAGACAAATACATGTCAAAAGGTGCACTATATTTAATAATTGGTCTAATGAGTTACAAGTAAAGGGGAATTTCGATTTTTTGTATGTACTGGAGGTGCCTTTGTAAAGCAGATGAGCCGGATAGAAGGACCTTTGAGTTACTACGATTACATGACTGTCAAACAAAAAGGAATTATTGAGTAGCATACTGCAGCAAGTCTGTGCATTGAGGAACACTCCCTCTTGAATTTAATGTTATATAGTATAGTCTAGTCCTTAAAGCACCCTTAGTTACCCCACTATCAATCCTTTTTAGCTCACCCAGTAAAGGACCTGAATGCAGTTTCCCAATTTCTCTGCAGCTATTTTGGTAGAAATGGGTATATTGAGACAATGTAACAATTTTCTAACATTCACTGACTTCCATTTAATCCTCAAAGAAACAAATACAGTATGTGACAGATGTATATACACAATGTCTCTGGAGGCAAAATCTCACACGCAAAGACTCATAACAAAATTCTCGTTGTCAGAAAAACGCATGCTATACCCTCTACACATAGTATGCACATCACACATAGACCCACACATACTAAAGCACTTAAATGCAAATTTTTCAAACCCCAAAGATCTTTCAGGCATTCCATCTGCAAGAGTTATCCACAGCAAATCAGAACTTGCCTATCAGGAGCCAGGATCCACCAAGTTACACACACACTCAAGTCACTGCACCACAGATACCAGTATGATTCAGTCATAGGCCATGTAGGTGTTAATGACCTGAGACATACCTGCCTAAACTATATGAAGAGAGACATTATGGAGCTCTTGGACTATGTGTAACAGGCTGGTAAATGCCTAGCATTGAGCATCATTCCATCTTCACCAAGGATGATGCCACAATGCAAATAGAAGATGACTGGCTTTAATATTGGCTTAGTTTTTGGTGTCATACTAGGAGGATGCAATATTTGTCAGCTTGGGAGGATAGGGCTAACAAACCCACTGCCTTGCCAAAGATGGTCTGCACCTGACCCCTTTAAGCTTTCTAATATTTTCTAAAACACTGTCCTCCACAGAGTCTTTTTAGGCAATGCCAAAGTGACAAAGTTTCCAACATAGAAATCTACCCAAAGAAATCTAAAGGTGTTATTGCTCAATGCCAAGAGTCTAAACAGGGACCTCCACTCCCTACAATTGCTCCTCACCTTGAAGAATATGGACATCTGTGCAGTTACTGAGACATGCTTTAAAGCCACAGAGAGTACCCTAGCAGTGCAAAGCATCAGTGCCTTCCACACATTTACATCAGCAACAATACAGACAGGGTCTAAAGGTGGAGGTATCTTAATCTACATCAATAACAAGCATACATCTATGTTGGTTAAACAGGATGATGCACTGGAGTTCCTCCATGTCCAAATTACCACAGGCATACATCTATGTTGGTTAAACAGGATGATGCACTGGAGTTCCTCCATGTCTAAATTACCACAAAGTCCCATACTATGTCCAAGCTAGCTATATGTCCCATGAAACTCATATATCATATTTAGACCTATTAGAAACACTCACCATTCAACTAAATACCATACTAAAGGAGACTTTAATCATCCCTCTATAAACTGGGAGTACAACACAACCCCAGATTTGCAGGTGTAGAGGTTCCTAGACTTTGTAAACCCAAACATCCTGTATCAGTTATTGCATAACTTTACTCGAGTTACAAACATATTGGAAATGGTATTCACAAATATGGGAGAATGCTGCACCCTCTAGCCCAGTGTACTTTCTAATAAGGTCAGACTACAAATCAGTCTCCTTAGAAATAAGAATCAATTCTGTAATCCCAGAAAACCCTGTAACAGTTAAACAGTACTCCAAGAAAACTACATTTTACTAAGTGATAACCTCTCAAAAGTTCAAGTCCCTCCAAACTCAGATAACACAGCAGTCTATGTGGAATTATTCACAGAAGCTCTATACAAACATGTCAATGACTGCAGAGAGGCTGCTGTGCCTTCCAAGTAATGGAAAAACTTACTCAAAAAAAACAAACCATCATGGTGGAATCTGAAAATAAAACAGGTTGTACAACGAAATTAAAAAAGTCAGCTGTAAAGTTAAGAAATGTAACAGCAAACAAGATAAAAAACTCTCTCATCGAACTGAATAGACAACTATGAGGATTAATTCAGTCCAACAAAACAAAATTTGAGGTAAACATAGCATCCCTGGCCTAGGAGAACTATAAGGCCTACTTCAAATATGTCTGAAATCTCAAAGGTAGCCCACAACAGTGTGCCAAACTGTTGGTAAATGGAGCCATGTTCATGGAACTGGGAGATATAGCCGATCTTCTGGTTGACAAATTCACCTCTACCTTAACCCTGTCTCATCCCCAGCCACCCCTTAGGAAGTACCATTTAACATAACTCCACCAACTATCAGTAGGGAGCAGAGCTCATTAAGACCAAGAATACAGCTCCAATGGGTCCCATTAATATCCCATAATGTCTCCTAAATAGCCTGAAATATGAACTATCAAGGCTACTGGTGTCACTATTCAACCATAGCCTCCACACAGGCTTCATTCTATGTGACTGGAAGAC
This sequence comes from Protopterus annectens, assembly GCF_019279795.1. Taxonomy (NCBI): domain Eukaryota; kingdom Metazoa; phylum Chordata; order Ceratodontiformes; family Protopteridae; genus Protopterus; species Protopterus annectens. Next base: position 325,654,086 of record NC_056751.1, on the reverse strand, counting down.
TGCAACAGTCATTCCTCTGCACAAAGGCAGACCATCAACAGATCCCTAGAACTACAGGCATATTAGTCTGACTAGTCTCATATGTAAAGCCATGGAATTGATTAACAATGACATGGTAAAAAACACCTTTAGACAGTTGATCCAACACAGTTTGGCTTTGTCAAAGTCAGCTCATGCTTTCTGAATATGATGGACTTCTTTGATAAGGTCACCAAGGCAATGGATGAGGGCTAAATGGTACATACTGCCTACCTTGATCTAGCTAAGGCATTTGATACAATACCCCTTTCAGAGATTATAAATAAACTCATGGAATTAGGCATAAACCCCTATATAGCTTAATGGATAAACAGCTGGCTCACAGATGGGACCCAGGAAGCTAGGATTGGGGAGATCACCTTCACAAAGAGGCGGGTCACCATTGGAGTCCCCTGGGCTATATGCTGGGTCCATTGCTCTTTGGCACCTATTTTTCAGACATCAAGGCTAATGGTAACAGCCACTGACTCATCAGGTTTGCAAATTATTGCAAGCTAGAAGCAATCATAAATACCTCAAGGTAGCAACATCTTACAGGAAGTTCTAACACAAAAAAATGGCTGGTGCCAAAGCCATGGCTTAACCTCAATGCCAGGAAATCCATAATAGTACCTTCTAGGAAGTCAGCTACACAGGATAACTATCTAACTGATAAAATATCCCTAAAAGAAGACAATGTTGTCAAGGATGATGAATGATAATAATAAAAATAATAATAATCCCACTTGTTATCCAGTTAAGCCCACTCTACACATAAACCCTTGTCAGGGATGACACTGATGCATTGTTTGGTTAAGTGACTTATTCATGGTCATATTGGAATCAAATGTGGGATGAAGGAATCAAAACATGTACCAAACCTTGCAACCTTAACCAATGAGCCAGCTACCTGGATTTGAGGAGTCATATATAGAGCAATCTGGCTTTCAACCAGCATGAGTCTAAGGCTGTAAGATAATCATTCTATGTCACTCAACTTATAAGTAACGTCATGGTATCTATGTCCAGGAAAGTCATTGTGCCTCTGTACTCAACCCCTGTCAGACCCATCATAATGCCTCCCTTGGCATGTACCTGACCAGGCACGTCTATACAGGTTCCTCACAGGGTGCAAACACAATGTTCTATTTAGATCACCTCAAAGCCCTATCTCTAGACTCTGCTTCCTACAGACTGCTGAGATGTTACTTATGACTGGCATGCAAGGTCCTTGGATCGCCTTATGACAGATATTTTACATATCAACAAAGTGAACAGCACCAGAACTACTAGATCTAAGGATTTAAAATTTGCTTGTGACTTGAATAGGACATGTTGGAGGGACAGATACATATCTCAAAGAATCCCCTTTCTCTGGAATAGTCTTCCCATCCATGTAAAGCAGAGCCCTTCCCTTATGGTATTCAAGCACAGACTGGACCAATTTATTAGAAATCGGAAATTGACCCCTGGTCTGATACCTACACCTCTGATGGACAGAGGGAGCATTTAAATTGTGCCCTAACATATACCATTTAAAATAAGCTTTAAGGCACAATAACTCATGATATACATTTGGGTTGCATGGCTAGGGTTATAAAGGCTCAAGTAGCTCTTACCCTTTACACATCTATTAACCAATGAACAAGAGTGTCTATATTCCTTATGACAGTGACTAATTTGAGGGATATATGATATGTAAAATGTTTTATTTACAAAAACAAACTGTGCTACATTTTTTCATGTTTAATTTGAGACCATTGTCCTTTGCATCAATTCTAAGAATTTTATTTTGGCATCAGTTAAAACATGCTGAGTCAATTAAGATCTAGTAAGAAAACCTAATCTACAGTTACCTGCAAACTTAAATAACCATAGCCCAGATTTATTGGGCTGAAGGTTTAAGAATTATTTAAACTTCTCTGCAATTGCACAAGTATGCTGGCATGGGTATGCTTTTGTATGGATTTTCATTACTTGCTTTTTTTGGAAGAGTAAGACATGTATCCTCATATTAATGAACTCTGTGTAACCTGAGGTGAATGTACCTTGAGAAAAAGATAGACTGACAGACAAAACATTGCCTCTCAATGATCAAGCCTTCTTCAAGGTGCAGAGACTTTAAGGTAAAAACAATAAAATGTGGAAGATGAGAAGTTTTGCAGTGCTGTGGGAGTGCAGGGGAGCCTATACCAATTCAAAACACGTTTTATTGTTATATTTACTCATATATTGAGCAGGTAAAGTATGTGCATTCTGATCACAAGTGACTGAGTTAGTGTAATGCAAGCATTGCTAGTGAGAATTCATACCAGATACTCTATCCAAATTGATAAGTAAAATAATAAAGACATCTTTTAGGCAGGTCTAACCTATGTGGTCTGTCATACAATTTAGTAGATATGCATTCACCTGGTTTACTAGTCATCACTGCCTTGACTTATTCAAGCTTTTAATACCCAAATAGGAAAAACACTTTTGATTTTACTCACTGGATTAGTTAGGGCCAGGCAGAGATGAAGGCTTCACACACAGAGCTACCGGGCATCACAGGTAAGGAGCAGGACTGTGTTATTGCCAAGGATGGAAATGGGCTGACTGAGTCCTGTTTTCTTTGTGGGGTTGGTGGTGGTAATGCCACTGATGCATCACATTGAAGAAAGGGGTGTTTGTCAGAGAAGCATTGTTGGCAGAGGGCAGATATATTGGTGAGATATGAAACTGAAGGCACATCCTGTGTGCATCAGACCAGCTGGCCAGCTGCATATTGAGCACAGTTGATGGCAGTTAATCATTTGTGCAGTCTACTGCCTACTCTGACAAATTTATAATAAAAAAAAAGAAACACTCATATTTGTGAGTAATCCCAGCTTTTGCACTGTGAGGACTATCCAAAAACAGCTAGAGTAAGGAAAGGAATACTGGCTAAAGCTCGGCCTCCTGGGAATAAAAGGTCACCCCAGTTGTACCTGATGACCTGAATGACATTACTGAACCAGATGAGGAGGCTATGGCCAGGCAGTGCCAAGAATATCAGGTGGTGGTGTCTCTCCATCCTGAGGTCAGGGAGTTGGTGGAGTCCTGCTACAGCTGCACCCTCTTGGCTGAAAAAACTGCTTAAGCAGTGTAGCTGAGAATTTGATTTAACAAAGCACACACCTGCACCAGGTGAGCACAGCAGGCATCATGCCATGTGTTTAGGCCAATGTAGTTTGTGGAATGACAGGACAGACTTATAAATCTCCCAGCTCCTTCTGTTTCATGGTCCCACTTCCTTCTCTCATTCCTCTACCAATCTCACTGAACATTAAGTACTGGGGGGTATGAATGGGCTGTTTAGAGATGGCTGTTTCATGGTGGTAGAAGGGTTAAAGACCGGGGGCCAAAAAACAAGAGTGTCACATACATGTCATACAATGATAAAGTCTTGAATTGTTCTCACTTTTCTCCTAATGGAAGAGCTGTCATTGGTAAAGTGGTCCTTCTATCCCAAATGGAATATGGTTTCTCCATTATTTCATTGAATCAAAAACATTTTGAAAGCTCTGCAACCCACCTACAATAACATCTGCAGATTTACCACCCTAGCCATCCAAAAAAAAAAAAAACAGAATACCATTAATAAAGCCAAATGACTACCTTGGGAACCAAGAACCACTCTAGTTGCAGCAGGCCAGTCTTCAAATGCATAAATCTTAATTCATGTTCTTTCTGGGTGAACAAACTACATTGCAAAACAGCCCCCTACTCTTTAGATTACTCTTGGTATATACCTCTATCCTTCAGGCCACTTATTTCAAGCTACACTCTGTGAGCACACCTTGTCCCTTCCTACCCCAAAAATCCCCATATGCAACCTGTCACACCTTTCCCAAGTTTCACTCAGAACTAATATTATTCTTATTCCAAGATGAAAAATGTAAATGTTACCTTAAAAGTAGAACCACATAACTCTATGCAAAAATCCCTCTTCTCAGCATAAGTTCTGTATATATTATACTGAAATTGTAACTACTTAAAACTTGTATAGCCTATATGCAATGATACAGGTGCACTATGACTTATGTGTCTGTGACACTGTAATTGTTTAAAAATGCATACTCTGTCTGTTAACAATAGCATTTTACTGTGGTTAGTTCTAATTATTTTTGATCTGACTGGAAATTTCATGTATCCCCAAGCTGAGCCTGAAAATTGTCCAGGAGGAACAGTGTTCTACCCTCAGTCAAAAGGCAAAAATAAATAAACAAACATGCAGAACCAGGAATAACTAGTGATATAAGCCCTGGAGGAGACATATTGGGGTGGTGTTTTTTGACTTTCTTTTACTTCCTCATCCATTCTGAGGAGGGTAGATGGTCCAGCCGAGTGTATTCCAAGCACTTTTTGGAGAAAGGTATCCACAGCATACACCCTGTCAGCTTGTGGAGGTAGCAGGTGCTTCGACCTGCCAAGCCTCATCTTTAAGGTATCTGTCATACAGAGCACATGGAAATGTACTTGCTCATGGGGTAGGCAGAGATGGCCTTCACATCTGCAAGAGCCTGTGTCACCTGCTGGTAGGATTTAGGCCACAGAATAAAAAAGTGTCTCCTGGATGTTAATGACACAACCACCACCTGTGGCCTTTATGATGTTGAATGAAAAGGCATAGTCACATTGGGGGTAGGGGGGCTAGGAAATCAGCCGCTATCCTAATTGTATAAAGGACAATGTATTAATGAATGAGTAAAACTGTGAAACCAATAAATAGTAGATACAGTCCACAGCACACATTTGAGGAAGTTAAGTTAGCATCAGAACGTCAGTCATTTCTTTTATCTGCTCATTCTGTTGTACTATCCTAAAATTATAATATCACACCAGCATAAGTAGACAGAATATTTCAGCTTATCACATTAAATCGATCTTGTTTCCTTAGTTGAGTGCTTTGGCACTCCGCAATTCTCTACAAGGTGATTGTCAACATATTTTTCAGTTTAAAAATCATGGTTAGCTGAAAAGATTAATAGTCAATAGAATCAGCCATTATTAATGCAAAAGTGATGAGCCAGGAGTCATACTGCCATGGAAATATCATCACTTATGAATATGAACGCACTTTACTGTTTTCGTATTTAGTAAGTTGCAGAATCTCTATGCCATACAATTCTTTTATCATTAATATATTATAATGATAACATGAAATACAACGAACGATGAGTCTTTCTGGGTACATGCTTGTAATTCTCAAAAACACAAAAATAGTTTATTTACACTCACCTTCCATGCCTCTGAACTGTCCAGATTTTTGCAGAATGTACAGATTTTTGCCTAATGCGCTGGGTATGTTCTTTATAAAGTCTGTGATTTTCAGACAAATTACTGAGGATTGAAGCCACTAAATAATGGCATACATTTAGGTTTCAGACTTTGTATCCTTCAGAAAAATTGGGCAAATTCACATCCTGTTGTCCTATTAACTTTCTAAGTTTAGAACAGGAAGTCAAATACATGTTACCAATGGACAGCAGGCACGAACAAATCTTTTATTCTGCTGCGGTCATTTGTACTGGCAGATTTTACTGCCTAGCTTGAGACCTGACCTAAACAACTTTAGCAGGGGGTTAAGGTTGGTTCTCATACAACTCTAGCTCTTAACTGATTTGTGTTTTTCCGAATATCATAGTGTAAGCAGCCTGCTCCATGCACTACATATAAATTACTTATGATATTACAGCTAACTCATTTAGCCTTGTGGTATCTCTGTGTATGGCAAGTAACTGAAATGGCCTTATTATGAAAACAAAATCTCATTTCATGACTGTAAAATTAAAGTGCTATCAAAATACACATTCTACCTTCTATGTATTATTGCAACAATATCACAAAGGGGTTTATGTATATGCATCTGTCTGTGTCTGTGGGGTATCAGCATGTCGTGGAGTAGGACTAGGTAGGCTGATTTGTTGAATACTTCTAGCCACCAAAAAGTTACTTTAGCCCATATGCTACAAACCAAGAACCATCTTTTTTTAGAATCAACATTAACCTTGTTTTCTCATGAACATGATTCACCTTCTAATTAAATGATTTTCATGCACATCACTCATAGTGTTTTGGTATCAGATGTTAACTTCTTAGCTAGCAGAAAGAAAAACAATGAGCAGTAACTAATATTTTACAATGGTTGTCTATCTAGACTACTGTACTCACCACAGATCTTAGTTTAGCTAAATTTATCCCATTGTGTTTTTTTTTATTTCATGTTTGTCTTATGTAAACTCATTGACTGCATGTGCAGAATCTGACTACCCTGTTCCATGAACATACCACACTACCTGTGAAGAAAGCCTATCTCAAGTTATTACTCACTCATCAAAACCTTATGCCAGTATGCCTAGTATTTAAACATCTCATTTAATTAAAAAGTCCTCCATTCTCTGCCAGTTTGTATACTGCAGATATGAATAGGTTCCAGGATATCCCAGACTTTCTATCTTATTCTTTTCTTTATTTTTCTTCTGACATATGTATATATTTAAATGATCCAGTCTTCCGAAGTAAGATATTCTGAACAAGAATTAATATATTTTCTCTTGCCCTTCCTTTGACTGTTAACAGTATCAGGAAGTACTGCCTTGAGGATTATAAATGGCACTTCGAGTGAGACCTCAAAGCAGAAATGTAATGATGCACAGGAGTGTCATTCTCTCCAGTTCTATGCTCCTCTGTGTATTCTGTGATCTTTGAACCAGTTTTTTCTAATATTAAGTTATTTTCTGCATAATTCTGTCAGTTACCCTCTCTGCTTCATCTAATCAAGTCAAATTTTTATTTGGCTGATACCTTATGGTGAAGACACAATCAAAACAATAAATAAATGTACATAGAATTCACTGAAACAAAATCACAAACATATATATATATATATATTTGTGAATAGTATGATTTGTAAGTCACGTTTACAAGATTTGAAATGTCACGTATAATTATCAAACACAATCTTGCATGTCTAATGTTTCAATATGTCACCGCTTGCTTTGTCGCAAGAATATTTCATAGGTTCAGAAATATGCATTAGGCTAACGGCCAATATGACATTTTAAGCCTATTTATGTAGCCCGAATGTCTGATAAATGTAAACAGGGGCTTGGAAGATGAAACATTTTCAAGCAAGTGCCTGGGAAAATTAAGCATTTAAAGGCTGCCTGTGTCAATTAGAGACCTAGGTGCCAAGCCAGCATACCTCTCAACTGTACAGATTTTCTCAGAATGTCCAGATTATTGCCTCATGTTTTGGGTCCTTTTCTCATAAAATTGTGTTTCTCTGACAAATTATTGGTGAGCCATTGAGGGTTGAAGTCTGAAAGTAATGATAGACATTTAACTTTTAGACTTCATAACCTTCAGAAAATTCATGCTTATAAAACCTGTTGTTCTATTCCATCAATTTTCTAAGTATGTAAGAGCAACATTTAAAAAGTGTCCCTATTTTAGGGCCTTTGTTCTACCATTATTGGTGAATTTGTCCAGATTTCTTGCTCTAAGAGGTTAACAGGTTTGTAAGTCAGGAATGAGTTTCCTGTTCCCCATCCAGTTGTCCAAATTATACTTGAATTAGGTTAGGAAAGACCTCTGCTTCACATGGATAGGAAGCCTTTTCCAGAGAAGGGATAGTGTCTGGGATGCATGTTTGTCTCTCCAACTGGTCCTATTTATATCTCAGGCAAGGCACAAGTCTTTTGAATGGGTTGTTCTGGTACTGTTTATTTACGGACATGCAAGAAGTCCATCAGGGTGGGGTCTGGCAATGCTTTGTATGCCAGGCATTGATCTCCTTTCAACAGCCTAGACAGAATACAGGTATTAAAGCTTTCAGAGGGGTCTGCATTGGCCATGTTACATATGCTCTGTATCCTTTTAGTGAGGAACCTCTGTGTATGCTCCAGTTGTTGGATGTACCTTATTAGGTACATAGCAAAGAGGGCACTGTACTCACTAATGGCCTGATGAATGCTGAACACAGTGTAACAATGATGTCCTTGGACGTAGATGTCATACCTTTGTTTATCAGTTGCATTTAATACTCTCTTTGAAGTAAATAACTTCAGAGTAAAGGGTAAAGTTGCTTTTATTTGTTTTTCATATGATTCAAAATTTTCCATGTTTGTGCAACTGTCAAAGTAGTACATTTTAGACAGTAATGGCGCACGGGCAGAATTCCTATGTTTGGAGTGATGTGTCATGGTTTCAATTTTCTGTAAAATGCTATTTTACCATTTTTATGGGTGATGTTTTGAATAATCACATCAAGATTTAACATTTACAAGAGTTTTATATATTTCAGTCAAAGTCTCAGTTTTGTAATACTGATTTGTCTGTTTATCAATCTAGATATCTATTTACTTATCCATAGATGTCTTTTATGACTATAAATTTTGTTTGCATAGAGTTCTCCTATGCTGAATAATGCACATGCATTCCATGGATTCCTTTTTTTATCTTCCTACTGTGAGTACCCACTGTGTCTTAAAATACTGTAACTTTGTCAGCCTCTTTCCATGTTTCTTCTGGAAAACAAGGAATTAACATATCATCCTTAATTGGCTACATTCTCAATCTTCATAGCATTTTAGTGAAAGAATATTTCAGTGCCTTTGTCTGTTTTGGATATTCTCAATGTGAGTGCTTAACTCAATACCAAACTGACTGTTACTGTTTTGATGGTTAAGATTTCCTAAGTGCATGAAAAGCCAAACTGTAATTCATGGGGAACTGTGATGCTGGGCTGCCATGCCTGAAATCTTCCCCTTAATCATCATAGGTTCATAGGTTCATACTAGGCTATCTGCCCGAGGGCATTTATAAGCCTAGCCCATAGTTTTGTGGCTTACGCCACCCCTTTAGTTTGGAGAAACTATGCCCATTATTTTGCTGTGCCTCTGTCGAGCAGTGACACTGAGGTAACCCCTGGGGTGTATCTGCGATCTCCCATCCATTTGTCAAGATTCCTCTTGAACAAGGCCAGCGAGGTGCTCTGCCTCACATAAACCGGGATTTTGTTCCACAGCATAGGGAGTCTTTGGGTGATGAATCTATCCCTCCAGCACGTCCTATTAATAACCGTGTCGAGGTTTAAGTCTCCCGCCCTTGTGGCTCTGAGGGATCTGGATTTTTTGAGATGAAGCATGTTCATCAAATCTGGGTTTGACATGGCCTTGTATGTCAGGCACAGGTCACCTCTGAGCAAGCGGTAAGCAACTGAATATAACTGGAGTTCTTTCAGTCGGGCAGCATAAGACAGATTTTTGAGACCCTTTATCCTTTTGGTGAGGAACTTTTGTGGCCTCTCCAGCTGCTGCAAGTGTCGGGTCAGATACATTCCGAATGGGGCATTGTACTCGATCATTGGTCTGATGAGTGATGAGTATAGGGAGACTATGACCTCCCTTGATCTAGATGTGAAACCCTTCATGATGAGGTGGGCAATGTAGAAGATCTTCCTAACTACTTTAGCAATATGAGTGTCGAATGAAAGGCTACTGTCAACCTGGGTTCCCAGGTCCCTGATAACTTCTTCTGTGATCAGGGGATTGCCACCTATATGGTAGCTATTAGTAACCTTATTTTTCCCGAAGGGTATGACTATGCATTTCTTGGAATTTAACTTTAGGCCATGGCTCTGGCACCAGTTATCTGTTTCTGTGAGACCCTTTTGAAGGATATCTGTGTCGGATGTGTTTTCAACTACGGCGCCCAGTTTGCAGTCATCTGCAAACTTTGTCAGCCATAACCCTCCTGTGTTTGCTTGTACTTCAGAAAAGTAGATGCCAAACAAGAGTGGGCCCAGGACTGAGCCCTGTGGGACACCACTTGTGACAGGCTTTGAGTCTGACATGGCGCTAGCAACTCTGACCCTGTGGGTTCTGTCACTCAGCCAGTTTGCAACCCATCTTGTAATGTATGGGTTTACATTTAAGTTGATGAGTTTTTCAATGATACCCGAGTGGGGTATTGTATCGAAAGCCTTTGCAAGGTCTAGGTAGGCTGTATGGACTGCCTTTCCCTCATCAATGGCCTTGGTGACTGTTTCGAAAAAGTCAACCAAGTTTAAAAGGCATGATCTGTCTTTGACAAAGCCAAACTGGGTTGGATCCAAAGTCTGCAAATTCCCTATGTCTTTATTTATGAGATCCATTATGATCCTCTCCATGGCTTTGCAGATAAGGCTTGTCAAGCTAATAGGACGGTAATTTCCAGGGTCGGTGGAGGCACCGCCTTTGTGGAGTGGGACCACAGTCGCTGTGCGCCACTCCCTGGGTACGTATCCGGAGGTGAGACTAAGATTAAACAGCTGTCCTAACTGCGGGTTTAATTCCTCATTGAGTTCATGGAGCACACAGCCGGGGACACCATCAGGTCCCATGGATGCTGTGTTCTTTGCCTTGGAGAGAGCAGTTCTCACCTGGGTGTTAGAGATGTTTGGGGGCTACAATCATTTGGTATAGATATCTCTCCTTTTGGGAGAAGTTTGCACTGAACCTGTCAGCCAGTATGTTGGCAATGTCTGTAGGATCAGTAATCTTCACATCATTTTGAACTAATTCTGAGCATATCTGGGAGTTTCCTCCTAGGTTTCTGACATAGCTAAAGAATGCCTTATGGTTGTCTTTAGAGTCCTTAGCCATTTTTTTCTCAAAATTAGCTTTGGATGATTTTATGAGAGCTCTTAGCTTTTTACTTATAGTGATCAGAGGTGTCTTACCTTTTAAGGATTTTGCTCTATCTTGTAGTAGCTTTCTCCTTTTGTTGTAGAGTTTGTTTATGGCTGGGGTCCACCAGACTGTACGCTTGCCTTTGGTACAAAGAGTCTTTGTTTTGCTTGGGATTGCCTGATCCATGCAGCCCTGCAGGTGCTGGTAGAAGGCATTTGTAAGTGATTCAGCGGTTTGAGTAATGTTTACCGCTGGCTCAGGGGCCTTAAAGGAGACCACACTAGTCTTTAGAAGTGTGAAGTCGGCTTTCGAGAAGTTCTTTACTGTGGTCTTTTTCATTTTGGGTGGGGGCGGGATGAGGACCTCCAGCGAGATTAGTTTGTGATCTGATCTCACCAGTGAGGGGTATACTTCCGGCGTTGAACATTGTGCTCCCATATTCGTGATGATGAGATCAAGTATGTTTTCTCCTCTTGTGGGGATGGTGACTATACGCTGAATACTTATGCTAACTTACTCCTCTGACTTATTCTACCCTCTTATTTACAGACTCTGTCATATCTATACTCTTGTGGGACATCTTTCCCTCTCAAAGAAAACCAGTGTAACAATACTATACCTTTCCCTAGTTATGATCGTAGCTACGAGGTCAGATGTCACTGAGATTTTATTAGGAGAAGGAGATGGAGGAGTACAAATTCCTTGCATACATCTGGAATTTAAAGACATGGTAATCTATTTAATTATTTTGTTCTTTTCATATTTCACAAATTCACATCATATGTCCACCCTCTAAAATGTAGGTAAATACCCTTTTTTCTGGTTTCCTGCAACTGACCATCAGCTCTTCCCAGAGCCTCTCCTTATCCACTAAGTTTACTGAGCACACATCACTTTCCCTAGATTAAATTTAAGCCTGACTTAGAGCTAGCATGGAGATCGAAGCATCTTGTGGCAGCATCATACTTCTGCTAAGGGAGTTTTTATTCTCCTTACTTCTCCTGCTACAGACATGCATGCCTCTTAGGGGGATGGCCTGCAATGGTAACATGGCATGTCATCCATGCCAACACATGCGACTCAGCCAAAGCCCTAGTCCATTATTGACAGCACGTGCCTTGTGTTTGCTCTATGAAGGATCAACCATGGGGGTGCATCAAGTGTGGCCCTCCCTCCAACAAAAGGCACTCAGGGCTTCATCCCTCTTTGCCACCACTCACGTTTAAATGTGGTTAAATTCTGTTATATCATAGATCAATGAAATGAATGGCAACTGCAAACTCACAGAATATTTGTCAGAAAAGTTTAACCTTGGTAATGTCATGAAACTGCCCAGTATTTTATCTTAAATTAATGTGCAGATGTCAGCTTTGAAATATACTGACTATGCTGAAATCCTTGCTTTGAGGCAATAAATACTCACTGGTCAGTGACCATTCTCTCTCTCGTGCCCCTATCAGTTACATTTTTGTTTCTGGACTCCATTTACGCACTGCACATGTTTCGGATGTGGGCAGTCTACCCATTTTCTTTTCCAGTGCCACATTCAGTCATTGTGTTATATCAGACAACTTAGTATCTACAACAATGTCATAGTCCCTTGGGTCGCTTCATGTGCAGTGTTTCTATTTATCCAGTCTATTTACTAACTCACACTGTTAGGGGCATTTAAGTCTGATAAAATGCCACCTTCTTTCTGTATTCTTCAAAAGATAACCACAAAGCCTTCTTTAGCTATGTCAAGAATCTAAGTGGCAACTGACAGATATGCACTGAGCTAGTGCAAAATAGCACAAAATATACTGAACCTACTGATATTGCCAACATCCTGGCAGATAGATTCAGTGCAAACTTCACCCCCCTCTCACCTCCAAAAGGGCTCACAACAATACTGAAAAAGTGTAGTGTCTCAGAAATCACAGACGCACATGTAAAAACAACCCTTCCAAAAGCCAAAAACACAGCGTCAATGGGGCCAGCTTTTGACACCATTCCCCACTCGGGTATTACAGAAAAACTCACCAGCCTGAACATAAACCCCTACATCACAAGATGGGTTGCCAACTGGCTTACAGACAGAACTCAAACGGTAAGAATAACGGGCTCCAGGTCACAAGTGGTGTCACACAAGGCTTGGTCCTGGGACCCATACTGTTCAGCATATACTTCTCAGAAGTACAAGAAAACACAGGAGGACTATGGCTAACCAGGTTTGCCAATGACTGCAAACTGGGAGCCATAATTCACTCTCTGGCTGACAAGGACATCCTCCAAAAAGGGCCTTACTGAGACCTGGTGTCAAAGTCATGGCCTCAAGCTAAATGCCAAATAATGCATAGTCCTCTCATTTGGGAAAAACAAAACACCCACAAATTACCACATAGATGGCAGCCCCTTTAATACAGAAGAGGTAATAAGAGATCTGGGGACCCAGGTAGATAGCAATCTCTCCTTTGACAATCATATTGCCAAAGTAGTTATGAAATCCTTCTATGTGGCCCATCTAATTACTAAAGGGTTCGCATCTAGAAATGAAGCGGTTATAGTGCTCATCTACTCATCACGCATCAGACCCATCATAGAGTACAATGCCCCATTTGGGATGTTCCTCACAAGACACTTCCAACAGCTGGAAAGACCACAAAAGTACCTCACCAAGAGGATTACTGGCCTCAAACATATATCCCTTGCAGCCAGACTGAAAAAATTCTGGCTGTACTCAGTGGCATATCGCTTACTCAAAGGTGATCTCTGCCTGACTTACAAAGCTATGTCCAACTCAGAATTGATGAACATGCTCCACCTAAAGAAATGCAAGTCACTGCAAGCCACGTGCTCTAGTGAGCTAAACCTCACCACAAGAATAAATAGAACATGCTGGCAGGATAGATTCCTGTCACAGAGACTCCCCATGCTTTGGAACAAAATTCCTAACTACATTAGGCAGAGCCCCTCACTAACACTCTTCAAGAAAAACCTTGACGAGTGGATGGGTAACAGAAAATACACCCATGGGATCACTTCATTGGCTCTGCTTGACAGAGGCTCAGTTAATCAATGTGGCGGCAAAAGCTGACACACTCTGGCTAGGCTTATAAATGCCCTTGGGCAGATGGCCTAGTACCTACCTATGAACCTATGGCTTCAGCTTATTCACAGCTTGCCTCTGTTATGCTCCAGAGCACTCTGTACAACATGGAAAGCACTGCATTTTCCCAATGTCTTTGTCAAATATCTATGTAACTAGTAAAAAACAAAAAAATGTATATCCTGAAAAGGATCATGTCTTTAATTCCATCTCCTTACTCATCTGAAAAAAAAAAATATATATATATATATATATATATATATATATATATATTTATATTTATATATAGTTCCCTATCAGAAGCCTGAAACACTACAAGCTTGAAAATCAAAATCCTGAAACCAAAAGCCTGAAAACTCAAAATCCTGAAAACCCAAAATCCTGAAACTCAAAATCCTGAAAACACAAAATAGACATACTGACGTCATTGTGGCTTTGCAATTGTTAGCCCTGTGGTGTTAGGTCATGCGTTGGATTCAGGTAAGTGTGCGGTTGGTTTTATGTTAGGGTTAGGGGCGGTTTAAGTGAGTTAGGGTTAGGGCGCAGGTTAGGCATGTATGCAATAGTGAATAAAATTAGGGTTAGGGGCGGTTTAAGTGAGTTAGGATTAGGGCGCGGGTTAGGTGAGTGTGCGATAGTGACGGACCTTAGGGTTAGGGTTAGGGTCAAGGTCAGTCGGTAGATATTAGTGTCTTTGTATTGGCATATTAGCATTATTTGTGTTTTCAGGATTTTGAGTTTCAGGATTTTGGGTTTTCAAGATTTTGAGTTTTCAGGCTTTTGGTTTCAGGATTTTGATTTTCAAGCTTATAGTGTTTCAGGCTTCTGATAGGGAACTATATATATATATATATATATATATATATATATATATATATATATATATATAAGGGATAAATAAATGGAGTCTTCTGATAATGTACTGCTCTCAGCACTTGGTTATTCTGTTGTTGTTGGCTGTAGTGCATCTGAGTTGTTTAGAAATCTTCCTTTTATCTACATGAGTTTTTGATGGGTGTTTTGGTTTGCTGCCACATCCCAAAGACATGCTAAAAGTAAATTAGTGGCCCTCCATGTTGTCCCTAAGGAGTGTGTGCCTGTGTCATATAGACTGCTCCCTTCACCTGCAGCCATACCAATATCCCATTAATGGGCTGCCTCTCCCCATTTAACATAAAACACTGTTCAAACCTGTCAATGCACATACTATTTTATTTTTTTTACATTTACATACTGTGATTACAAAATTTACAGCAAGAATACTGACCACAATTTGCCAAACAAAGCAAAACACTCTCAAATTAATAACAGACAGCATCAGCAACAGTAAACATCTTCCCCTTTAAACTTACATTTATTAAAAGTACATCTGGCAACTGCATCAAATACAGGACACATGCTGTGATGCATAGTTAAATAGCATATAGTGAAGCAATAATTGGCATCTATGTGAACAGTGGAGGAATTCAAAAGACAATTGTGCAATGCATTTGCTAACAGCTTGGGACAGCTGATGCATAAAAGTGACCAGGAGTAATGTCTGGTGAAATTACTTGGTCAGAGCAGAAAAATGAATGCTAGGGGAATCAAACCTTGCACTACAGAAGCAGCTCACACCCTCACTTATCCACACTAAGCACCAGACAGACTGTTGTAGTCCAACATAATGCATTTCACATACATATGCCTGCAAAAAGAACAAGGTTAGTCAAAAATGTATCCACAGATAAATATTAAACATTAAACTCACAGACATCATGTTGTCTAGCATACTCGTAGCCAAATAATAAATGCACATACACAAATTAACAAAACAAGAAAACCAAGAACTGCACCCAAAGGATATGGCTCACATAATGATGTTCCTGTTTACTACAATCAATTATTTCACTTAAACCATCATTTCTGTGGATTTCAGGAACCAAGTATTTATACTGACATGCATACTTCCTGACACAGACACAAATGCACATGCACACAACAATCAATTACAGCCACTTGCATGACTGTACACCTAAGATATATGCATTCATAAATGGTGGGCAAGAAATGTTTCTTAGGGGACTACTCTGAAAATCACACAGTGAAAGCCAATACAACACATTCTTTCCTCTCAGCTTCTTAGCTCAAGTGTCACAATCAAAAACCAAGACCTAAAAATCAGGAAAATGTTTTTCCTATATACTAACAAACTTGCTGGAATAAAAAAAAATGCCCATTAGGAAGCATTTTCTGAAGTATCTGAAGTATAGAAAGTCTGAAATTCACATCCCTACCATTGTTTAATGGCTGCAATCCACATCAGTTTGCCGGAAAGCCACACATTTTCCAAGGAATGGACAAAAATATTTCTCAACGTTTTTTGCACATGATTTGTAGACAAAGCCAAAAATGATGGATGAACAAAGAACCAAATTTTAAACAGGTTCTGCTATGAAATGTCAATTTCCTGAAAGTTGAAGTTGCAAAAACCAAAAAAAAAAAAAAAGCCCAAAATCCAAAAAGGAGTTTCTCCTTTTTGGATTTTGGGCTTTTTTTTTTTTTTTGCAGTGGAACAAGTCCCTCTGCACCCCTGATGTAGGGCAAAACTATATATATATATATATATATATATATGTATATATAGATATATATATATATATATATATATATATATATATATATATATATTTATTTATATATATATATATATATATATATATATATATATATATATATATCAATTCCATATTTGCACCGACTTAAAGAAATCTCCCTAAAAAGTGAATCATTGCTGGTGCAAGACCAGTATAAAGCATTTCCTGCCTTGCTGTTTGTCTTTTTTTTATCTGCTACTAACTTAAGCAATTTTACCCCGAGCATCGGTATGGAAGCTTATTTTCTATTAAGAATAACTATGAAACCCTAGTGACTGGCATTGTAGACAGATTGTAATACCCAGTGATTTGTCTGATTTTTTTTTTCCTGCAGGCTCATTTAGGCAAACCCTCTAACAGAGATTGGTATTTGGATGAGATTCCACCAGTTGAGGTTCTTTCAAGAAGAATCACACACTCATTCATACCTCAACTCCCTAGTATATGGAAGGCTGACCCTGCTGTGTGATCTCCTTCCAAAAGTTCCCATTTCTCTAATCTGAGCTCCAGGAAATCTATCTCACTGGCTCAAATGTTCAGAGAAACATGGTCACAGATGCTGAAAGGTTGCAGGTCATTGAAAGGTCACAAGTTACATACAGAGCAGCTAAATAGAGTAGGTAATCAGGATTTCTAATTTTTTTTTAGTATGGACAAGACAGCCCTCCCATTCAGCACCAGACCCTTGGCAGCTGCTTAAATCAACTTGTATTGGATCCAGCTCTGTGTTATGGAAGATTCAATGAATGAATGGAATTTGTACTGAAAATGTTGATTTCACCTCTGCAATACACTTATTGAATGCACAATGAGCAATGAAGGTTGGAAAAGGCTATTATTTACTGCAAACTGTAACCCCATGGAATAATTTAGGCTGAATATTTAGGTTATATTAGGCAAGAGTCAGTTTATTTCTTTACAAACAAAATTCCTCAAAAATTGTAAAAGGTTTTTGCATAATAGACACATCAGATATAATAGTTGTTCTTTGATTTTAAGTATTTTTGAACCAACAATAGGTAAATATTTAATACTTAATGACATCAACAATTCGTAGTATATATGTATATTAGAGGCATATTTTATTTTATACCTATATTTTTATGTGAAGTATTAATTTATTTATACATAATTTTATTTTAAATAATTTTAATAGATTTTACATACAAAGGGTTAACCAGAATTGGTTTTAATTCATTGTCATGGTAAATAATTAGCTAATGATTGTTTAATCAAGAGAGTATATAAACAGGAAAATGTTATTACATGTGATTCTGATGAAGTCTCACGATAGGAGACGAAAGCGCGCTCAATCTGTTTTGTATGTGGTTAATAAAGTATTTTGACTATTAATTTTATCTTTTAGTTCGCTCAGTTCATTCAGGTATTTCATTGTTGACGGAGGACAACCTTTATTGTACCGAGCAGTGGAGGAATTTTGTTTGTGAAGTTTGGATTAGTGCTGGATTTGCCAGTAACTTGTGTTTTGTGTCAGTTTATTTCTTTCTTATCTTTCCTATCTTTGAGTCACATCCTTCCTGTCCTCACCTTACGTCATTTCTTCTGGTTATATTTTTTACTATATGATTCTCCTTTCAAGTCCTGAGATTCATAAGTCCTAAAGCAGTTCTGCTAGAACACTGTCAAGTATAATAAATACAAGGGCTGTCTGCCAGAGCATAGCTCTCCCATGACTATAGTTTATTCATAACCAGGATAAGAAGAGCATTATGCTGATAATACTGTGAGCTCCTGCTCCGGTTATTTAGAGTTCTGCGAAAATACATTGAGCTACTGCTCCAGTTATTTAGAGTTCTGCCTTAGCATTTCTTTTCTGACAGAGTGTTCAGTATGGCTAACCTGCAGATAATGGGAAACCATCTACATTTAAATGGCTGTGAGAAACTGAGTTCTGCACTGAGGGCATCACTGCACATGTCTAAAGAATGCTGTTAGTATTAGATTTACTGGATGTAATAAATCTAACAAGACTGTGCAACTAAAATGATGTTGCTGAAGAAACAAAAAGTGCATATTCATACTAAACTGTCTGCATTGTCTTAACACAGAATCACTCTCAAATGTACATATGAACTAAAGCTGGGAAGTTAAAATCTAACTGTAATTCACATCTTATTTATCACTACTGTAATTTCACGGATTTCCTCCCTATCAGTTAACCCCATATCAATGACACTGTCAACCTACTCTGGTTTCTCCTCTGAAGAAAATATAAATGGCTGTTGTTTATTTCTTTAAATTGTTCTATCACACAGTAAGCTTAAATGGCGAGCGTTATCACCAAGATATGCACACATGTCTTTTAAGGGCATCACAAAACACCAGACAAAGGCAAAGCAGGTATAAAGGATTCTTGAGGAAGACCAAGTGTGACTATTAAAAAACAGAGCATGTCACTCACAGCTGTTCCTTCTACCACAAAGTTTAGTACAGACATTTAAATCAATAAGACAGTACAACAAAACACGTTGTAATTTCACAGATGACTGAAAAGCTCACATCAGAACTGCCAGAAAGAAAGCAGGTAACAATGTTTACATCAATGTTCATGCACTTTGCCTTACAGTCAGTGCTTTGCCATAGCACAGACCAATATTTAATGTTTGTGCTTTCCTAGCCCGGCAATGCCCAATTCTTCTTTGAACAAGTTCAGGATTTGCCTGCTATTAAGAAGAAAATTCCCACTCATAAATTCCTACTCATCTTATTCAGTACTTAATTAATTAGTAGGTGGTGAAGAGAAACTAGAAGTGAAGAATAAGTCCATTCAGCACTGCACTGTTCTACAGGTTCCACTCTCAATCTCTTCACACCTAAGCCATCTAAACAAAGCTGCATTTGCAAGGAGGGTTCTTGGCTTAGACCTGCTCACACCTTATTGTAATGCACAGAAATAAGGCTCTAAATTATAGATATTTTTTCTCTTTCTGATAAATTAGAAATCATTTAACTAGTCTGATTATGGCAAAAACAATGGCAGAATTGCTCTGTCTGTATAAATCCTGCATAAGAAGAGAAGGAGCTTAAAAACTGCTGCCACACTCAACAGAAAGGATGTTTAACAAGAACACTGCCCAAGGATAAGTATTTGATGAGTGCCCGACAATTCTGGATACGAAGGAAAATATTTATGTTACAGATTCTGCTAGTGGGTGGGAAACAGATTTAATATTAAGTGATGGTTTGTATAAGAAGGGATATGCTTTATAAAACAATTGGAGTTAAGTGATCATAACAGTGAAGAAGGGTACAAGTAGGGCCATGGACAAAACTTTATTTATTTAACATTTTTTTTTAATCAGGAAAGTTCAACTGGGACAGAGACAATTTTCAGAAGAGGCCCAGGGAGAAACGCACCAGATGCATGTCTTTGGAATGTAGGGGAAACTCCGGAGAACATGGAGGAAACCCATGCAAACACAGGGAGGACATGCAGACTCTGGACGGAGGGTACCCCAAACAAGAATCAAACCTCTTGCTGTGAGGTGACAACACTAACTGCTGCACTACTGTGCTGATTTCTGTTTGCAAGGGAACTTAGGAAAGCACGCCAAAATATAGCTTACATTGTGGAAAAAGGCACGCTTCACAAATTTATGAGTATATAGACATATTTTTCATACTGCATTTTTCAGCAATTTTGTATACATTTTATTTGCATCCCCCATATTTCTGTAATATCCATATGATACTACACATAAATGTGATATTTAGAAGGTACAGGTCATTTACTCAACATTTTTATTTTTGATAAAGCAATTAAAAA
>NC_056751.1:325621360-325628860 GCF_019279795.1 Protopterus annectens | reverse complement strand
TCTGTTTCTTCCTATGCAAACTAAAATGGTGAGCAAATACTTGACAAACACACACGCATGCGTATATGCACACACACATTATGCATATTTGTGTTGATATGATAACTTATATACAGGAGAGACATACCTACCTTCTGCCTAGGACAGGGTTAATGAGATACAGGTAGGGGACTGTCAATTGTAATGGCTGCTGTGGCATTTTACCTTTCTTCATCATATCTTACATCTGTGAGAGTTCTGTGATGTACTCTTTTATTTTTCATTATGAGTTAAACAAAACCTTAACCAAGATGCCAACAGTACAATGTAGCAAAGTTTAGTGGCCTGACAGGGTTAATTCTATGAACAAATGGTGACCTGAGCTATGTTTTATCCATACTATTGGTAAGATTGGTTCTCATATGCTAATTGCAGATCCCTGTGATAGATGTACTCAGTGAGGGTCTAACCATAGCCTGTTCCTATAATGGCTGTAGCTTGGGAGGATAATGATGCATGGAGTGCCCCAACAGAGATGGGTTTCAAAGTCTCATAAACAGGTAACCTGGCCAAATATTCCAATACTGACCAGCCATGGTTGAACAAGTGATACAGGATAAATCAGAGAGAGCAGTGGGCAGGCAAGTTGCCAGAACAGAGTGCCTCCTGAAGTGAACTGCAGATTTCCTCTCTTGACTGATTCTGACCATTGGACCAGCGAAAGAGGATATGTACCAAACTGACAGCCACCTTGATATATTAGCCAGTGATGGATTACAGCAAAGTCCTTTTGGGGTGGGTTAGTAGATACTATTGATACCTCACCATGTCCCCATTTTTGCATGAGGGCTGCTTCATATATTAAGCTCCATACCATCTGTGTTGTTTTGTCATCCCTGCCAGCATATTGACTATCTTTTTTTCTTTCACAGTCAAAGTCATGTATCTCCGCATCCTGTTCAGCTCACATCTCCCCTTATTTGTCTGAGCTGTTCTGTCTGACTGCCCCTGCACACTGTGCTACACCTTTACCGCCCTCCTTTTCCTATCACCCTCCCTTCTTTAAAAAGGTGATTAGCACAGCACCAGAATGTACGTCCTGCTTTGCCCCAACTTGATACTCCTGTGTGCCCTTTACTTGCTGCTTTCCCTTTTTCCAGCTCCCCCAAATAGGCCTTCCCTGACTTTTGTAGGTAAATAACAGGGTCCCTCTATGTGAATAGCGTAAGAATAGCTCTGCAGTTGAAATTACCTATAGTTACATATAGCTATACGTACATCCCCATGTCCTCATTTGTCATGTCCATGATCACTCTCGCTATTGTCTTGTGTGTCAGGCTGGTAAGACCACGGATCAGTGCTTAGGCCTCCTTTGTGTAGGGGAATGACTGTAGCCATCTTCCATTCCTTGGGCACAAAACCTGACTGAAGGCTCCAGCTGAAAAGTGATTCAAGAGGACCAGAGAGGTCATTTTTCATGCTATTTATTAAACATCCTGGGGTATTACAGGGACCCATCAACACAGTGATTTTTCCTTGGAATGTGCATTAATGACCTGTTCTGTAGTAGTTCTTGGGAGATTGTGTTATGTGGCATTTCCTTTGTACTATTGGGGAGTAGGGAGTGGGGGGAGAAATTTGAGCTGAACCTGTCAGCCAAAAGGTTGGCAATGGCCTCTGGTTCAGTGTGGATGATGCCATTTACAATAAGTTCTGTGCATTGTTGTGCATTTTCTTTGAGGTTACAGACATAGCTGTAGAAAGCTTTGTGGTTGTCCTTTGTTATTTATTCTTCAAATTTAGCCTTTGAAGTATTATTTTACCCTCTTAGTTGCCAGTTTAGATTGCTGGCGGGGGGGGGGGGGGTAGTATGTATGTTTTTTCCTCCTATGCTTGGCCAGGATTTATTTTTCTTTTGTTGTATAATGTTGATGTTGTCATTCCACTAGGGTGGCTTGTCTTTTGAGTTTGTCCTGTTCTTAATACAAGTGGGCACAGTTTACTCTATACAGCTATCAGTGTGACTCTACAGAGATTTTGTAAATAGCTCAATGTATTCTATGTTGTTTACTGTGTTTGGGGGTAGTTGAAGTTTAGCCAGGGTGTTGCTTAGCAGAGAGAGGTTAGCCTTTCCTAAAGGTTTTTGGTTTCACTGGATCCCTGGATTTAATTTTTATTTCAAGTAATACTGCCTTATGGTCATATTTAACATGTGAAAATATTACACTGAGTGAGGAACATTGCCCCCTATGTTTGTGAGTACAAGGTCAATGATGTTTGTACCCCTGGTAGGAGAATGGACTAATTGTTCCTGGATTTTGGTATTAACAAAGTTTTGGAATCACTGGACTTGTGCATTAGAAGTGGCGTAGGATTCCTAACCTATAGAGGGGTAGTTGAGATCCCCATAAATATTATATTGGGTTGAATGGTGAGGGGCTGTAGTATATTGAAATAAGTAGTATGGGTTTCCTGGGATGTGCAGAGGGACCTATATGTTGCAGGGTTATGGTACAACACCCTGTTTATAGTGAGTTGCACATGTATGAGGTCTAGTGGGTCATAGACTTTAACTAGTTTGTATGTGAGATTAGTCTTAATATCGACTGATTCTCCTCAACCTCCATTTTTCTCCTGTCCAGTAGCTGGTCTAAAGGTGTGAAAGGCATTATGATCTTGCATTGCTCGAGTTCTCTGCAGATTGTGCCTTGTACTTCTGTGTATATGTTTTACTGTGCAGATGGGTGTGACTGTATACTCCTGCACTGCTCACATATGTAAACTGGAGCACAGATACCTGCAAAAAACAGCTGACTGTGTCACTTTAACTGTGTAACCAAGGTTTGAACTGCTGTGCAGTGCCATCAAGCTGCAAAAGGCATGGTGCATGCATGTGGTGCATCATTGTGAATGCACACATCTGTGTATTTTCTATTTGAGTGCAATGAAAGTGGAAGTAATAACGGCCACAGTAATTTACATTATACTCTAGACAGTTTGGAAGTCACCATGTAAACACTTTGTCATGCAGACTGCATCATCTCAGAGGCAAATACTATCTCTAAGCCTCTGACATTTGACTGGAACAAAAGCAAGAGAAATACTACCCACAAAGATGCATTTATCTTGCTGCTCTTAAATATTTTTTTCTATATACTGCAGCACGTCGCCAGCTGTCCAGTGGTCTCTCTCTCCTGCCTATTATGCCATTGTCCAGCACAGAGGGGCAAAAATAAAGATAATGGTCCTTTATGCTATTCCCATAATAGTTGCTGTCCTTTTTATGGGAGAAGGTTGATATCTTTTGTGCCTGGACCACACCCTCACACACACAGACATACACACATATGCGCACACACATGCACAAACACACACGCATACCAACAGCAAGTGTGTGCAATCCGCCTACTACATGTCTTTGAAATGTGAGAGGAAACCAGAAGAGCCAGAGAAAACCTACACAAAGATGAGAAGGGCATGCAGACTCCACAGAGAAGGCACAAAAGCTGAGAACAGAACCAGAGAACCTTTTGTTGTGAGACAAAAACACTACCCCTGTGCTGCCACTGTCCAGCAGTGATCTTGTAGTAATCAGTTAATTGTCTTTGACTTTCACATGCAGTGCCTGTCTTCCCAAAAAGAAAGCCACTTTCTGAGTATACCTTTGATGTATAATTGTGATGGAAGTGAAAGACATAATAGACAAATCAATGTATTTCAAATTGTTATTCTCAATCATATCTACTTTTTTCCCAAGTCAATGGTCATTTAACAGTGATCAAGAAATTCTCTTTGCTTTGATGGAATGTCTGCCTAGCTATTTTTGTGTACATAGGGTTCATACAAGTGAGTTCAGTTTTTTTTTCAGTTAAAAGATGTGTTTGGATGTTTTGTGTGCATTTCTAATGCTGGGTTGAGAAGACAGTGAAAAATAAAACATATTTATTTATTTTACATTTGTTTACCATGATGATCTGAATGGTTCAGAAAGAACCATTTTCAGCAGAGGACCGGAGATAAAAGCTCCAGTTACAGACTGAAATGTACAAACATTTACAAGCGGTACAGTATACAATAATTAAAGGTGCAAATAACAGCAAAAAATAAATACAAGTGGTACACACATTGAGATAGAGCAGATGACTAAACATTTTTGCAAGTAAAAGGAAAACGCAGTATGCACACTAAAATAGAAATGCCAGTAATGTTGAGACAGATGACTAATCATTGTTACTACTCAAACAGCATCATAGTGAGGTAAACAATTTTATAAGCAGTTGACTATCCTATTAACATCGTAGATGGTAAGCATACTTAAGTTTAGGAGGTCAGTTAGAAGAGACAGGGATATAAGAGGGAGTATAAGGTGGATAGTGTGGGACAGAGTAACAAGAGGGAGGGGTTGTATGAGGTAGGAGGAGAGAAGAGGAGAGATTTTTGGAAGGGGGGATAGTAAGAGGGAAGGATGGAGAGAGTAAAGGAGTTGTTAATGTGGAATAGGGAGGATATTAGCAGGGATCAGTGCATGGGCACTGCCAGGAGTTCTACAAGTGCTGTTTTAGTCAAGTCGTGAAGGTTAATGGGTTAGACGTATTTCTTACTGGTAGTGGGAGTGAGTTCCATGCTTCTGCAACACAGTGACCATAGGCTTTGACCAGCGATTTTAGTTGGTTTGGAGACAGTAAAGAGACTCATTTGCATCTAAGGGTTCTGTTTGGGTTGTAAGACTTGATGACATTATTTAGTGCTGGACAAGTAACAGATTTGTAGACCATGTTGTGGAATGTTAATAGTTGGATGTAAAGTAGGTGACTGGGGAATTCTAGCCAGTTTAGATTTTGTAATGATGTACAATGGCGCGTTCTAGGTTTTGAGTAGGTGGCAACTTGGCCACTTTGTTGTAGCACTGTTTCATTTTGAATCTAGTTGATATCTGTAAGTTGGTGAGTGTAGGTGCATCATAGAGCAAGGAGGGTTTGAAGGAAAGTTTTGGCAAGGGTAAATTTGGTGGAACTTTTTAGGGAGTGTTTGGTTCTGTAAAGTGTGTCAAGTTTCTAGTGGGTTTTCTTTCTATACTGTTGAACATGAAGATCAAACTTTAAGTGATGGTCTATAACAACACCCAGCAGTTTAGTGTGATGCAAAATTTCAATAGTGATATTGTTAGCAGAGCGAATTTTGAAAATGTATATATCAGTAGTGTTTTTTTGTGTGAAAAAGAAGCAGTTTAGTTTTTTAGGGTTAAGAAATAGCTGACATTCAGTGAGCCAGGATTCTATGGCAGAGAAATTTTGTTGTATAATAGTGAGCAGTTGAGGTAGTGTGAGGGCAAGTGCAACAGTTGTGGAATCATTGCATACTGTATGAGTGTTCCATCAGAGGTTGCAGTACATACATCATTTGGAAATATGTTAAAAGGTAGGAGTCCTAAGATAGATCCTTATGGCCACAATAAAGTATTTCACCTTGTTCATATCAGACATGTGCAATATTGCCTCAAGTGAGGCATTATCAGTGATTAACAGTGATGAAGTAATTGCCATTTACTTTCACAGATAGCCTTCTACCACCAAAAGAAAGCTGCATTCTGTGTATACATTTTGATATTTCATTTTAAAGACACTGGTGAAAGACATAATGCCACAGCTATATATGTCCATTCATTGTTGTCAAACACAACTACTCTACCTTCACTGAGTCATATCAAAGACGATTTGATAGTCAAAACCAAAAACATTCAAAGGTAACCACACAATGAAGAAATATCAGTTTATTTAGTGTTTTTGACCAAAGTCTTCATCAGATTACAAAACATCCTTTCCATCCCCACTTAAATACCCATTTCAATTAACAATATCCAATGAAAACCTTCATAAAAAATTCAGGGAACATCTCAAAATTCACATATCATCCTGCACAGATAACATTTATAAAAAAACATTTAATACATATGGTTTCATTTAAACCAGGCTTTTTATTATAGTGTAGTCTTGCCATAAGGTCTCCTTTTTATACACAGATTTCTTGTAATCACCCCCATGCAACATTTTAGGCACTGTTTCTAATACAGAAAACAGACATTTTTTGTAAACATTGCATGTTAAAGTATGCTTATAAAGTGTATTATTGCTCCTGTTTATAGCATATAAATGTTCTTTAATTCTAGTTCTTAGCTTTCTTGTGGTCATGCCTATATAAAACGAAGAACATCCTCAGCATATGGCAATGTAAATAAGCCCTAAAGAGTCACAGTTATAATGCTCTTTCACTTCCAATACACATTCAAGACTGTGCAAAAATATACTAGGACCCAAAAAATGTAGGTATACACATCACAAACCCACATAGAAACATCCCCTTATTTTTGTTAGTTTCCACATAACATATTTGAGTATTATCTGTCACCAAATATTGTTTAATAGATTTAGGTTTTTTTTTACTATAAACTGTGATTCTTCCCTCACTTTATTTACAAAATTTTTAGTACTTTGGAAAACCTTCCTTTTCTGATGAACAATACTTTTTATTTTCACATCATCTCCCATCATTTTAAACAAAAACTGTTAACAAATCTATTTTCACCCTGCAATTCCGGCTTGTTTCTATGTTAATAAAATAGGGGGAAACTTGTTTTCTCTTTTATTAAATATTTCCTTGGCTTTAGATATTAACACCTGGGGATTATATCCACTCCCATAAACATACGTACAATATCTTGAACAACAGACAAAAAATCACCAGCCTTAGTAGTTAACCTTCAGAGCCTGTTTTTCTGCCCTCTAGGAATGTTCTTTTTTTCATTTGATAGTCATCATGTAAATTCCTTTAGTTACTATGAACACTTTTCCCTAAGGAAACAGATACTTCTTAAACAGCTATGATATTCTAGTGCAAGGAAAGTGAAGCAAACAATGACAGCAATTTCTGTAATAAATAAATTAAGAAGAGAATGTTTTACTGTTACTAGTCCTCATATACAATCTCATGTTAAATATCAATGAAGAAAGAGGAAGCCACTCTGAATAACTTCTCTACCCCACTCGTGCATTGTTGACAAACTCAAGAGGTTAAATACAAACCCATATGTCACCTGGTGGTAGCCAACTGGCTCACAGACAGGACTCAGGAAGTTAGAATTGGGGAGTCCACCTCTACAAAGAGGCAGTCACAAGTGGAGTCCCTCAGGGATCAATCCTTGGACCGCACCTTTTTGGCATTGACTTCTCAGAAGTCAAGGCCAATGTCAATGGTCTCTCGCTAAGTAAATTTGCAGATGATTGCAAATTAGGAGCTGTCATTAAATCTCACACTGACACAAATGTTCTCCTGGAGGGGCTGACACAGACAAGCAACCAGTGTCAGAGTCATGGCCTAAAACTAAATGCCAAAAAATGCATAATAGTATCCTTTGGGAAGCCATCCATCCCTGGTAACTATCACATTGACAACACATCCCTTAGAGTTGATCCAGTAGTCAGGGACTTAGGGACACACATAGATAGTAATCTAGCCTTTGATCAT
>NC_056751.1:325548860-325616360 GCF_019279795.1 Protopterus annectens | reverse complement strand
CTGTCTAACAGTGACACAGAAGTGATACCCGGGGTAAACCTACGATCTCCCATCCATTCATCAAGATTCCTCTTGAATATAGTCAATGAGGGACTCTGCCTAACCTGGACTGGGATTTTATTCCAGAGTGAAGGGAGCCTCTGGGTTATGAATCTGTCCCTCCAGCATGTCCTATTTATTTCAGTGCTGAGGTTCAAGTCTCTCGATCATGTAGCTCGATGGGATTTGGATTTTCTGAGGTGCAGCATGTCCATTAATTCCGGGTTAGACATGGCTTTATACATCAGGCACAGATCGCCTCTGAACAGGTGGTATGCCACTGAGTACAGCTGGAGTTTCTTTAACCGGGCAGCATGTGGTATCTGTTTGAGCCCTTTGATACTCTTGGTGAGGTACTTTTGGGGTATTTCCAGTTGCTGCAGGTGTCTGGTAAGGTACATCCCAAAAGGGGCATTGTACTCAATTATGGGCCTGATGAGGGATGAGTAAAAGAGGCACGATGACCTCCCCTGATCTAGATGTGAATCCCTTCATGATTAGGTGGGCTATATAAAATGTTTTTCTAACCACTTTGGCCATGTGGTTGTCAAATGAGAGATTGCTATCAACTTGGGTCCCCAGGTCCCTAATTACATCTTCTGTACTTAATGGATTACCACCTATGTGGTAATTTGTGGGCACTTGGTTTTTGCCAAAGGGGATGACTATACACTTTTTGGCATTTAGCTTGAGGCCATGGCTATGGCACCAGGTGTCTATTTCTATGAGGCCCTTTTGGAGGATGCTTGTGTCGGCTGGAGAGTCAATTATAGCGCCCAGTTTGCAGTCATCTGCGAACTTGGTCAGCCACAGTCATTCTGTGTTGGCCTGTACCTCCGAGAAATATATACCGTACAAGAGAGGTCCCAGGACTGAGCCTTGTGGGACACCACTTGTAACTGGTTTGGAGTCTGACATGGCTCCAGCAATTCTAACCATGTGGGTTCTGTCCTTGAGCCAGTTTGCAATCCATCTAGTGACATAGGGGTTTATATTTAAGCTGGTGAGCTTATCTATAATGCCCGAGTGGGGTACTGTATCGAAGGCTTTTGCGAGGTCCAGGTAGGCTGTGTGGACCACCGTCTCCTCGGCAATGGCCTTGGTGACTGTTTCAAAGAAATCAACTAGGTTTAAGAGGCAGGATCTGCCCTTAACAAAGCCGAACTGGGTAGGATCCAGTGTCTGTAGGTCCCCAATATCTTTATTTATGAGGTCCATGATGATCCTTTTCATAGCTTTGCAGACCAAGCTAGTCAGGCTTATGGGGCGATAGTTCCAGGATCCGTTGAGGCACCACCTTTATGGAGAGGGACCACTGTTGCTGTACGGCACTCTTTGGGCACATATCCTGTAGTAAGGCTGAGATTGAACAGTAGTTTTATGTTTGGGTTTAGATCTTCTTGGAGTTCATGTAGGATGCAGCCCGGGACACCGTCTGGTCCCATTGATGCTGTGTTTTTTGCTTTGGAGAGGGCAGCTCTTACCTGAGCATCTGAGATGTCAGGGGGGCAGCACTCTGCTGGGATAGATATTTGCCCTTTTGGTGGGTAGGTGGGGGAGAAGTTTGCGCTGAACCTGTCAGCTAGGATGTTGGCAATGTCTGTGGGTTCGGTGTATTTTTTGTCATTTTGGACTAATTTTGAGCATATCTGGGAATTACCACCCAGGTTCCTAACATAACTAAAGAAAGCCTTGTGATTATCCTTAGTGTCCTGTGCAATTTTTCTCTCGAAGCTGGCCTTAGACAATTTATGAGTGCCCATAGTTTTTTGCTAATACTGATCAGTGATGCCTTCCCTTTTTGGGATTTTGCTCTATCATTTAGTAGCTTCCTCCTTCTATTGTATAGTTTGTTTATGGCTGGGGTCCACCAGACAGGACGTCTGCCTTTGGAGGATTGGGTCTTGGTTTTATTTGGGATCGCATGATCCATGCATTCCTGAAGGTGTTATTAGAATGTGTTTATAAAGGATTCTGCGGTCTGGGACATATTTTCCACAGGCCCGGGGGCTTTGAAGGATTCCACCTCAGTTTTGAAGAGTGTGAAATTTGCTTGAGAAGTTTTTCACTGTGGTTTTCTGGGCAGGGGGTGGGGTCGGGATGTGAATATCCAGTGAGATTAGTTTATGGTCTGATCTTACCAGTGAGGGATACACTTCTGGTCTAGAGCATAGAGTCCCCATGTTGGTGATGATCAGGTCCAGTATGTTTTCCCCTCTTGTGGGAGTGGTAACAAGTTGTTCCATAGCATTTGAGTTTATAAATTCTAGGAACCTTTGGGCTAGGGTGTTGGAGCTAGAGTAATGCTCCCAGTCTATGTTAGGGTAGTTGAAGTCGCCCAATATAATGGTGTTTGGGGAGACCTTCATATTTTCCAGTGTTTTCAGGAAGGCCGAGTGGGGTTCCTGGGTTTGGGAGGGTGGTCTGTAGCAGGCTATAAACTGGAAGGCAGTTTTACCCACTGTTAGTTGCACATGGATAGTCTCTGATGCTTTGTGCTTTGCCACCAACCTGGAGGTGTGGGTATCTTTGATAAATATCGATACTCCCCCTCCTTTTGTGGTTCGGTCCAAGTTTTGGGGCCGAAAAGCATGGTATGAGGTATAACCTGGCAGTGCTGGGGTGCTCTCAGGAGCCCTGAACCAGGTTTCTGTTACTGCACAGATATCGATGTTCTCCATGCTAAGGAGAGTTTTGAGTGCATGCATCTTGAGGTTTAGACTTCTCGCGTTGAGTAGCATTACTCTTAGTTTCTTATCCCTTGTGATACCTATGGAGGTGGGTTTGTCTTTTGAGCCTTGCCTAAAAAAGGCACTATGGGGTAGCAAGAGCCTTTGCCAATATCCGAAAGCCCAGGGGTGACAGGTGCAAGCCGTCCCTAGCGATGCATCGTGGCTTGTCGAGCATATCATCCCAAGCTGACAGGCATTGGATCCCCTTTGAATGACACCAGTACTTAAGCCAGTTGTTGAAATTGATCATCTTGTCTTCATATTGTGGCATCATTCTTGGTGAGGGTAAGATGCTACTCAAGGTCAGGGTCATACCGGCCTGGGCTACATGCTCAGAGAGCTCCTCTATGTCTCTTTTCATGTAGTCCAGGGAGTTACATCTCAGGTCATTCACACCAGCATGGACAATGACTGAGTCATATTTGTACTTGCCTTGGAGGGACCTGAGTGCTTGTGTTATGTTGCGGATCCTAGCGCCCGACAGGCTACTCACCGTGACCCTCTCCTTGTTCAGCCTGGTGAGCGGGACGTCAGTGTGCCTGATGATAGAGTCACCTATTACAAGTGTATCAGGTGTGTTGTTTAGTCTTAAGGGCTGTGACTGTTCGGCACACTGGCTTTGGGAGATATGTGTTGCCCGTGTTTTGTTTTGGGGTAGCGGTTGCTTGGATGTCTGCTTTGGAGGTCTCTGCTGCTTAGGCAGATCTTTATTTAGAGCCTCCGAGTATGTTTTTGTGTGATTATGTGTTTGGTTTGCTGTCGTGGTAGGTCTATGTGAGACTGGAATTGTAGTGAGTGTGGTTTCCTTCTCCTCCTGACTGGTTATGCCAGTACTGAGTTGAGAGAGCTTAGCCTCCAGTTTGGCTATATGTTTGCATCTCTCACATGTGTTGGAATTTGTTGGGACTAGGAGAGGGTTGTCTGTGTACATGAGGCAGTTGTAACATTGCCTCAAGATTCCCAGATTCACCGGCTGGACCGGAGATTGACAACTGACCTTTGGACATGCTAGAATAATATTGGGAATTCCTTTATAATTGAAAACAAGGGCCAGTGGGGAGTGAGGGTGTAGGGCTTTTAATTTTTAGTGCTGACTTATATAATTGCTTTAGTGGGCAAGTGCCAGGTAACAAGTGCAATGTGTTACAGGTAACTTAAATGCAAAAACGACAAACAGTAACTTTCTTTCAAGTGAAACAAGGAAATAAGTACAGTAAGCAATGCAGATATCACTAGTGATCCACAGAAGCGCTGAGAAGCCGTGTATTAGGTGGAATTAGCGTTCCAGGGAAATAACAAGCAAACAAACAACAAGCATATAAACAAAGCTAGATTCAGCAGGCCTGGATCTAGTCTATGCTGCAGCAAACAAGGTGTACCAATTTCAGTAAGATCCAGTTCAAATATTCAGGCACTATAAACCTTTAACCAGAAATTCCCAGCTCAGAAGGGCAGAGTCCAGCCTCTTCTCCCACAAGAGTGCAGACCACAAACCTTCTTAATGTAAAATAACTGGCCTGAAGCCCAAGTGCTTAAACCAGAACTAATT
The DNA here is from genome assembly GCF_019279795.1 of Protopterus annectens. Classification (NCBI taxonomy): domain Eukaryota; kingdom Metazoa; phylum Chordata; order Ceratodontiformes; family Protopteridae; genus Protopterus; species Protopterus annectens. The sequence continues at coordinate 325,612,040 of NC_056751.1, read as the reverse complement.
CACTTTAAGAATAACAGACACTGGGCTCTCAATCAGCAGTTCCCAACTTAGAAGGATGAAAGCTACCTGCCCTGCCACCACAGTGCATGCCACAAACCTTCCTAATGTAAAACAACTGGTCTGAAGCCCAAGTGCTTAATCCAAAAGACTTAGAATGATAGCTACACTTTAATCAAGTTACTACCAAGCCGTAATAAATACAATTGAATACTTCAGAGAATGCCTGGATTAGTGCTCAAGTTACACAAACAAAACTAGATCCAGCAGGAATCCAGTCTATGCCACAGCAAACAAGGCGCACCACTTCAGTAAGAAGCAGTTCAGATATGCATGCACTATAAGCCTTTAACCAGAAATTCCCAGCTCAGAAGGGCAGAGTCCAGCCTCTCCTCCCACAAGAGTGCAGACCACAAACCCTCTTAATGTAAAATAACTGGCCTGAAAGCCCAAGTGCTTAAACCAGAATTAATACACTTTTAGAATAACAGACACTGAGCCCTCAATCAGCAGTTCCCAACCTAGAAGGATGTAAGCTACCTGTTCTGCCACTACAGTGCAGACCACAAACCCTCTCAGTGCAAAACAACTGGTCCGAAGGCCAAGTGTTTAAACCAAAAGGCTTAGAATGAGTTACACCAAGCAGTAATAAATACAATTGAGTACTTTTAAGATGATGCAAAAGTAAAATAAAGTAGGTAGAAATACAAGTACAGTAAAAGCAGATGAATTTTTTTTTTTTTCTGAACAACTGCTGAGATCAAAGAAACAGATTTGAGTGCTGAAACTGGAAAACTGGCTAGTTATAAGAAAAAAAAACTAAGCTAGAAGGCTTCCCTCCAACACAGAAGGGCTTGGGGGCTCAGAAGCCTACAAATAGTCTATACCACTTAACAGGAAAGGCAGGAAACATATGATCTGATCACAAGGGCAAAGCCCAAGCGATAACTTAGATTTATGGATGGGAAAAAGGAAACAAACCCAGGACTACCCCTGTACAGCTAATGGACAGTGGCAGTTCCTGAATACTTTCTCCCATGCATGGGTCCTCTCATATTATATAGGGCATGATCTTAGTTATTCTCATGCGAGCTTATATATAATTATTGCCAATCTAAATCTAAATGAGGTTATTTTGTTTACAAAAAAGGAAATTTGCTAGGCCTAAAATGGTCTGCAAGGACATCTAGCCTTGTACTTACTAATGAGCCTATGAAATTAGCAAGTCACCTCTGGGTTACTTATACACTGGAGTTGATTATTGGTTTATAGGGTCACAGGTAAGTAGTCAGCGAGCTGCTCTTGAAGACTATTTTAAGCCAAGCCAATTTTCCTTTCAATGGTGAGAATCAAACCCTGTACCTTATGACTATGAGATAAACACCTTACACAAACCCCTAACCATTGATGTTATTATACTAAGCTATTATGTAAAAAATGGAAATTGCTTACCTTTTTAAATCCTGGAACTTCTTGTACCTTCACTGCTTTGGCTGGAGACAACTAAATAATGCACTGCATATGCATGGAACATGTACACACTGACACATGCAGAGCACATGACAGTAAACACATTTTTTTTTAATTCAGAGGTGTACATGAGTCTTACTGTTTACATGCAAATGCCTGCAGACTCCTGATGCCAGCATGATGTAGGAGTCATTTAAAAAATAATTTATTTTTTTCCTGCATTTGTGGAAGGTTGATGTAGGAGTTATTTAAACAATAATTTTCCTGCATTTGTGGAAGGTCGATGTAGGAGTCATTTAAACAATAATTTATTTTTTCCTGCATTTGTGGAAGGTGAAATATTTTCTTCCACTTGATTATTATTTCCTTTTTCATTGCTTAGGAGAAGCGAGACTATAGCTTTTGTTATTAGTTACAACTGCCGGCTTTTTATTTAGCTATGGGTAATGCTGGATTTACAACAGATATTCTGATTAGCTTTGGGCAATTATAATGGACCTAAATGAATATCAAGTTAACACTGTTTAACTTATGTTACCTAGCTTTGGACTTTACCTGTACTATCAAATTAAAGATAACAATTAGTGTATAATAGCACATCTCCTCTCCTTTTACCTTCTGGTATTCAAAATGCATTATTTTTCTTGGAGGATGCTTAATTACATATTATACCATGACCCCCCCCCCCCAAAACGTGCACGCTGATTGGCCAGCGTGCCCGTTGTCATCGAGTTATAACTAAAAAAAAAGGTCCCGTAGCGTTTTTTCCATTAGTATAACTCGAAATAAGCAACGGAGATCTCCGCTGCTTATTTTAAAGTTGTCTCGCCATGTTAAACCCATTTAACATAGCTTAGAGTTTTTTTTAAAAACACGAGGAGCAAGATCTCCGTTAATCTGCCATGTTAAAGAGTTTAACATAGCGAGACAGGAGATGTCCGTTTATTTTAAAAAGCAACGGAGATCTTGCTTTCTCCGTTGCTTTTGCCCACAGCTCTGATGTACTGCGCAGCGCAGTACACCAGAACTGCCGCGGATGCCAGACATCTCTGGAAGGGCAGTAAACAGGCATTATACTATGCCATTATTTAAGAAAAGTAATAGTTTCTTTTCTTAAATAATGTCATGTATAATAGCAATAACCACTTCTGGGTGTGGGTAATGCTAAATTTACCCACGGCCGGCTTTGTTTGGTCCCTCGGGCTTCGCCCTCGGGACCAAACCACGCCAACCGTGGGTAAATTTAGCATTACCCACACCCAGGCGTGGGCTATTGCTATAGTATCCTGTAAAAGACAGGATACAAGAGCATCAACAAAGGTCTAGTACCACTAGCGTTATTGATTCATTTAGTTACTGATTTTTTATTTGTGTATGTGCATCTACATATGTATGTATACACGCATGCAAATTATTGTTTTTTTTAACCTGGTTATCATAGTGTGATAATGCTTATCTTCAGAGTGGACCTGAAGGTTGAAAGCTCCCAAACTACATAAATTAAGTACAAAGAAAAATACATTATAAGTAGTTAAACAAGGACTTTCCTATGATGTACAATATCACATTACAGAAGTAACGTAAGAAGACTGCATATGATATTGTATTTCTCACAGAACTATTATAGCTTTGGGGAAATAATCTTAGAACAAAAATATTATGTCACATGAAGCTGTAAAGGTAGACTGACTTCAAGAAAATACATTTACCCCAAAGTCTTATTTATATGTTTTAAAAGGCTGGTTAGTTTTGCAAATATCTGTTGATCCTGACTTCTTGTACTTGGCAGGCAGACATTCAGGATGGGAAAAGACTGTAAAGGAATTTTAAACTCTTCCAGTATTTTAATAAATACAAATCAAAATGGATCTTTGACATGCGTAGTGATGCCATTACGTAATTTTAATATCTCATATATCATAAGGCTTCCTTGTATATTGTTTTCCTTCATTCTGCTTCATGAGCCTTACTCATTAAGTGCTATGGAATCTGAGCCCCATTTTACCCACCTCTTATTTTTCATGTGAACATAGACTACAACTTAATATGTATGTTTTATATCTTTTTAGCTCATTTGGACAGTTTCTTCCTACGTTTATGCCTCAGTATTGGACTGCATTTACCTTAATCCAAAGACTGTCCTGTTTGGTTATAGGATTTATTATTCTGAATTATATTTTTGTGTCCAAATCAAATGTAAAACCTACTTAGTTTTGCTTTATTGTTTTATGCACTTGTGCTCACTCACGGTATTTATTCTATCTATGCTTTAAATAATGTGTGTCCTGTGGACCATGGTACTGTTTCTCCATTTTTCTTTTGAACTGTACACTGACTTTTGGGCCCAGGATACTGATGAGTTAGTCTTGCTCTGGCTGAAAAACAAACAACTGAAAATAAAGCAAGCATACCACCTATTTTAAAATAATCATTTTTCTATTGATTTAGATATGACTTTTAGTCTCTGTTTTCTTAATATCACAAACAAATATATCTATATTCATGCTCATACTGTCTTCATATTTTCCTCTACTGTATCCACTGCTCAAGCATCTGAAAGTCACCCCATCAACCATGAAGATATGTGTGTGTGTGTGTGTGTGTGTGTGTGTGTGTGTGTGTGTGTGTGTGTGTGTGTGTGTGTGTGTGTGTGTGTGTGTGTGTGTATATATGTATATATATATATATATATATATATATATATATATATATATATATTTATACACACATATTTCTATATACCCATACACACATATGAGATTTAGTAAGTTAATAAAAATCTTTGCATAGCTTTCAAATTCATTTTAATATTTTAGAAATCAAAAGCCAGTAAAATATAATTACCTGATTTACAGCACTATAGTAAGTATCCTGAGCTTCAGAGCTAGCACGAAAATATAGTTAAGGGAAAGTGAATAAGTATATTATATGAATAAGGATTAAACAGTACAGAACATGAACTGCAATAATTTAAGACTGAAAAACTGGAACATGTACACACACACACACACACACACACACACACACACACACACACACACACACACACACACACACACACACACACACACACACACACACACACACACACACACACACACACACACACACACACACACACACACACACACACACACACACACTCATCCACATGCATACCCCTCACACCTATGGCGCATTTACAGATTGCAGTCCACCTACTGCATGTCTTTGAAATGTGGGAGTAAACCTGAGCACCCAAAGAAAATCCAGGTGATGAGAAAAAGGACCTGCAGATTCCATACAAGAGGCACTCTAGCTAAGAATTTTACTGGTAACCCTCTTTCTCTGAAGTAGTAAAGCTGCTACTACAGCACTGTACTACCTGTACAATGTTATATAAACATAATTATAAAAAAATAAATATAAAATAGAAGGAAAGAAAAAAAAGCCTCTACACACTAGAAGAGTCAGCTTGTATTTGATACATGTTGCAATTTGTTTTATTCTATTATGCCCAGCTAGGTAACAAGGGTTTAGAACTGTATAAGTGCATAGAAAATAAATAATAATAATAATGTACACATTTTAAAATAGCTTTATTATCCTGTTCAAGTGTATGGAGGAGACACAGGCACATGGCATAGAAGGAGTCCTGGATGTCAGCCTACAAAACACACTGACACATGCAAGCACCGGTGCATACAATTTAGGGGATCAGCTATTTCCTCCTAACAAGTTTTTGGGATTTGAAAGGAAACAGGCACACATTGTGAAAACTAATGCAGACTCTGCAGAGAAAGCACACCAGTCAGGAAAATAAATAGAAAACTAAGCACTCTCAGGTGGTACTGTAACCACATCAAAAAACTGCCCTATAATTAATAATGCTAGGATGAAAACATTACTATTTCTTATGGTTATGGAAAAAAAGCTGTTTGTTATACAAAGCAGTGATAGGGACAAAACAGACATCTGATATTCAGAATGCACTGATATAGTGGTTAAGGTTCCACAGATATTATAGGCAGCAATCTGGGTCGGACGGAAGGAATAATGGTGACACAGTGGTGCTTGGATGAATGTGCCAAACACCAATCAGCTGACGCATTTCCTGACTGCAGTGCTGGAGCAAGGCCTGTGACCACATGTGACCTTAGTAAGCTGAATACGCATTTGGACTTCACCATCATAATATCCGCACGCACAAGATGACCGGTGTTCACAGCTGAGTCATTATTAACTGTTACAGACCGCTTTCTGACAGCATGTTTATTTATTTAATTTCATTGATATGTAGGTAATGTTTACAAGACATAGAACGTTATAGCTAGGATATTTGGAATTGAATACCAAGTCATATATCAAAGCATTTCACCTTCAAGAAATTAATAAACTGCCAAGCATATTAGCCTCTACTCCTGAAAGTTCATGGTGCAAGAAAGCATACCTTTTCAATACTGTTATTTCTGCTAAACAGTTCACTCTATGACACAAATTAATTATACAGCTGATAGGGGGTGTCCTGACTAAAAGAATGCAGCCACAATTGCCTTGTCAGTATTCCAAAGCAAATAACTGAATGTACTTTAAAAGTGCATGCTTGGCTTATATTTGGCTATACCATTGTTGGGCTCTAGCTCTTTTTCAATGATTAGAAAGAAAAGAGAAGCTACTTTACATTCTAAGTAAGAATACATTAAGAGAATGAACGTTTGGTCTATACAGAGTAAAAACCCACCCAGCAAAAACCATGTTATGTTGCCTGGCAGCTACCTCTCTTTGAACAACATGGTTTGCTATGTCAGTATCAGTTAATAGGATGTAGACTCTGCATACCAAGATATCAAACCTTAACATTCTGAGATGCAGTAAAGAAGAAGACTGTCACAGTTTGTGGCTGTACATCTGTGCATAAAAAGTCATTAGAACTGTGCAGCAGAGATGGTGTGGGTGGGCGAAGCTGAAAAATGTCACCAAATTCCAATCATTTTCTCGCTGATGTCTGTGAGCTAGGATATGCCATTGCCTTTGAAATCCCCATCAGGTTTTCAGAAAGTCACTCAAAGCCTTGTTTTTCTTTCTTTACTTTGGCTGCTGGTGCTATCTAGAATTGCCACACTAGCTTGAAATGGTCTCCAACTAATAATATAAATATCAGTTTAAGGAAAGCTTTGCATTTCTCATTATTAGATGCAAATGAGGAGAACCTTTTCAGGCTTTATGCAGACAGATAGAATATAAAAGAGAAAAGTTAAGGAAAATCAGTGAACAAAATAATAGAATATAATTTTCTGCAGCAGAAAATTCAGCAAAATTCTTTCATGAAACTCAAAGAAAACATTCATTCACTACATATGCCCTGTCTCTCCAAATAATTTCAGAAATGAAACATTTTCTAAACTTGCCTGACATCTCATTATCTTTGTGATCATTAGATGTGGTTAACTTCCATGCAAAGGAAACCTTTTACAAGCTGCAGTAAAGCATTATGAGTCATATTGTGGAAAGAATGCACAGTGAGTAGTCATAAAAGAAAGCTGGTTCTTCTGTCTGAACCAAACTTAAGATGAAGTTTGGCCATAGCTCTTTGTCTTGTAAGTATCATCATGGCTAAGTGTGTGCATGTGTGTGTGTGTGTGTGTGTGTGTGTGTGTGTGTGTGTACACAAGTTTCTGCATGTGTCTGTTTAGATGCACATGTGTACATGTGCATATAAATAGATACAGGAAGCAGGTGAGAGTGTGTGCTATCTGTCTACATGTTATGTGTGTGAGTATGTTTGTTTATGTAGTCAAAGTACAATATTTGTTCAGTCCTCAGCACCTCCAGCTGACAAACAGCTGTTAGCCATTCATTCATTCTTACATCTTACGCATCACACTGGGTGCTATCCTCAGGATAGGGCTTTTACCTTTATGAAAGGGAAAGGTAATGGGAAAGCATGTTATTGCCACTATTACCCCGTACCACCCACCCCAGTCAATAATATCATGGGCAGGGAAATGGAGACATGCATTGAGGGAGACAAAGCAGAGCTGGAGTGCCACACCCTGCACCAGAAAGGTTTCTATTCGCTGTAGTCGTTCTTGACATGCTATGGACAGTGTGGGAACTTTGTGCAGTCATGGTACCAAGGACCAGCCTCCAACAATGAGGTATCATGTCACCCAAGCTTCTCTGCCACCATCCTGGTGGGGGTGCCTGCTGTGCAGGGCCTGAATATTTTCCTTTCATCCAGGCAGACATTTGCTAGTGTTCTGTTTTCATCCTAATTCCCATAAATGTACACTGCCTGAACTGACAATGCTCCAGACTGCGCAAAGATGCATGTGTTGTGAGTGGGATGGTAGACCACTTTAGGGTAGTTTCACCTTCATTTTGCCTAAGCGTCTCACAATCCTGAAATGGAGTAAGTGAGTAATCAAACAATAAATAAATGGCTAGTTTTCTCCAATAAATTACAGCCTCCTCTTGGCTATTTTCTGTATCCCTAATTGCAGTCATCCCTATCAGCATAATCTCCTTTTTGTATTCCTGTGTTGGCTTAGTTCTTTGAATACTTTCTGCTACTACGTGAATATAATATTCTGTATGGTTATTGTTATTCTCCTTAAGGGTCTGCATCCAAAATCCCAGTCTCTCCTTGTTTTTTTAGCTTCACCCCAGTTTCATCATCACTTTGAATTATAGGTTTCTGCTTGTCCATGTCATTGTTTCCTTGTCTTGTGTTCTCCATCCTGCATTGTGACTGTAGTCCCAGGCACAGCATGTGAGGCTCAGCACGTGGGGCTCAGAAAACGAATGGGTTCATTCACAAACAGGTTCACTGGAACTTTTGGGCCATCTTCTGTTACAGTACAAAAATGGTACAGATATCTGCATGTTCATTAAAACAGACAAGAACAATGGTATGCATATTAAATATGAAGATAAACTGACACATAATTAGAAAAGAAGTGTGGCTAGCATTAAAGGGACATGCATCAACTAATGACTGTCTTATATTTGATTCAATAAAATGTTTAGTTTCAAAAGAATTTCAAGAAAAAGTAAATAATTAAAACCAATAAATAATAAAAATAAAATATAAAATGTGGCTGAATCCTGGAAGCAACAAGTATAAACACACAATGTGGTGTCTATAATAATAGGCAGTCATTATCATGTGTTGCATGCTAAAAGGATCTTAAAAGTACAGTTGTGTATGTATATGTAAACTTACCATAAGAGTAGATGTTTAAATGATCACTGCTGCAGTAGCATTAGCTATATGGGTTATAGCCTGCCAAGGATATAACAGCTGTCCAGCTTCCAAAGCTTCAGAGCACCCTCCACATGCACAAACTGTCTGGCAGCTCAAGCTGAGCTGACAAAAAGACAATTTTGATGCTAAGCCCTTCAAACTTTGCTGCCAACAGAGAGAGAGAGAGAAAGACGGAGGCTAAGCCCTGAAGAGACACACTAGAAAGAACAAAACATAAATAACCACACACTGGCATAAACGACACACCAAAAAACAGGGGGTGGGGTGGAGGGAGGGAGTGGCTACAGAAGCAGAGACCATTCACACATCTACTGTTATGGTAAGTTTACTTACACAACTGCACTATGTTCATGAACATGAACACCACTGCAACAGCCTTGGCAGTATGGACAGATTAACCTAACTTACTACATTTGGGAGCTGGAAGGAGAAAAGTCCAGAAAACCCTGGAGAATGGTCCTTGCAAAGCCTGATCTAGACCTAGAGTAGATATCAAGCTTATAGTCCTTTTTAAAAGTATATACAGAGGACCACGATGCAGGTTCGAGAATACTTCTAGAATTCAACTCATTCCAAAAAAGCCCTAGATGAAGCCAAGTCTCTGGAAGAGTAGGCCTTGACCCTGCCTAGAATAATTTTGCTGTGGGGAGTATTACAAAATGTAATAGCCTTAGACAACCATTTGGAAATAATCTGCTTTAACACAGTTTGTCCTTTCTTTCAACCTTCACAAGAAATGAACAACTGATCCAAATATCTGAAAGACATTCTTCTGTCACGATACTATCAGAGCTGTCTGTAGATATTCAAGGTATGGAGTATTGTTACTCCCTCATTTTTAGGTTCAGGAAAGAAAATGGGGAGATGGACAGTTTGCCTCAAAGTAAACTCCTTTACTACTTTATGCATAAAGGAGTATTTTATTAGTTCTCAAAGAAACCCCACCCCCTTGGAAAACGAGATAGGGTTTATTCACCATAAAAGCTTGCAGCTCAGATATTTTTCTTGCAGAGGTTGGAACAATCAGTAAAACTGTTTTCCATGTTAAGAATTTCAAGCCAGCCAGGATGGCCTGTTCAAATGGAGCAAGTATTAACTTTTCTAACACAAAATTAAGATCCCAAGGAGATGCCACCAGTTTTCTAGGAGGCCTCTTATGCAAAACTCCATTCAATATACTTTTGACATGAGAATGCATTGTAAGAAGAGGACACATGTACAGACATGCTGAAAAGGCTGACAAGTGAACCTTGAAAGAGAGTTAAAAAGCCCATAGGACAAATATTGTAAAACCATAGCACAACAAGCACATTATGTTGTTGACACTAGCTAGAAAACCTTTTCCATTTGCTGCTATCTGTTTTTCTCGTAACAGGCTTTCTTGCCTCCATTAGTATCTGCTGCATGTCCTCATTAAGCAGGTGCCTAATCAGAATTAAGATCCTATCATCAAGGCAGTCAACTAAAACTGATTAGTGTCAGGTTGTATTAAACAACCCTTATTGTCTGAGTAGATCCAGTCTTTGAGGAAGCTTGTGATAATTGTCCCTAGCCATTTTCAAAAGAAAGGAGACCCACCATGGGAGTCACCAAAATAATCTCAGGAGTCCTTCTGAGTCTTTATATGTAGCCTGGATATTAGTGGAAAGGGTAGAAGAGCATACAGAAACAATGCTGTCCAAGGGAAAGAAAATGCATCTGTTTACCAGGCTTTTTTGCATGGAGTCCTGGAGCAAAATCTTGCCAACTGATTGTTCAGAAGGGAATCAAATATGTCTATTTGAGGAATCCCCCACAGACGGATCAAATGTTTTAAGACACCCTGATCAAGTTTCCATACATTTGTGTCTGTCCTCATCCTGCTCAGCTTCTATGCCTCACAATTTTGCTCTGGTGGAATGTAGGATACCTTTAGAGTGAGACCATGTTGTGAACCTATATCCCAAGCTAACATGACTAGTCTGCAAAGAGTGTACATCCTGGTTGTTGGTGTACAACGTGACTATGGCATTGTCTGTAACAACTTTAAGAGATCCCAGTGACAAAGATGATTCATAGAGTTGAGTGCCTTGATCAAGGCAAGCATCTCTTTTATATTTACATGCTTTCATCTGTCCTTGTTGTCTCATATAATTTGCACATTTATCCTTCTTGAAACTGCTCCCAAGAAGCACTTAAGCTGGCTCACTGCTTTGGAACAGGGATGGAGAAGGGACACCCTGGATTTAGGGGCATCTGTTGTCTCCACCAAGTCATTTTCCCTTCTGACAAATACCAGTACTGGCATCTGAAAAGTGGTGTTGGTGTCAGAACCAAAAAGGCTTCATATACGAATGTATCTTATGATATATCTTTCTCATGTGAAGTCTTGCCAGGGATACCATGAGAATCGTAGAAGCCATGAGATCCAACATACTGAAGTATTCCCTCCTAGTGACAGAATTCTGAGTGGAAAATCATAGAAATACATCTACATGTACAGATCAACGTTTTCCTGTGGAAGAAAATCTCTTTGAACTGGCAACGAGTTGAAACACAATCCTGTGATAATAAGTCAGGAAAGAGTTTTGAATGTTTTAGTGCAATCCCAGCTCATGTAAGAAATCTATCACTCAAAAGAGAGAGAGATTTCTGACACTTTGAAAAAGACTCCGCAAAGATAACCAAGTCATCTAAATTTGGAAAAATGTGGATACTCTGTAGCTTGCAATGAGCTATAACTGGAGCTAGACACTTTGCAAAAACATTTGCTGCAGTGGATAGTCCAAAGGGTAAGACACAGAACTGATAATGTGATCCAGACACACACAAGCGTAAGAGATGTCTGAAGTCTGGATGAATAGAAATGTGATGATAAGCATCTTTTAAATCTAACATTACAAGGAAACTTGAATGAGGAAGATGATGTGACAGATTGTGAAGTGACATCATTTTGAATGTTGGCACTATCACAAACAGGTCTAGGCAAGAAAGATTCAGAAGTGGTCTCCAAGCATTTAATTTCTTTAGCATTAAAAACATATTTGAATAAAACCCCTTTCCAACCTGGGATGGGGCAACTGGTTTTATCACTCACTGGGATGGCATGTGATGAAGAGCAGGTAGAAACAAATGTGTCTTGTTTGGATAATGAGAAATTACCCCCTGGAAAGGAGGAATTTCCTCCACTGCCATCTATAACCTTTCTGAATAATCTCCAGAACTCATTTGTCTGAAATGATCTGCCACCAAAGAGAAAAGTTGAGATTCAGACATTCTGCAAGAGAACAGGCTGCCAGGGTAGGAGGGGGTAAAGTCTCTCTCTCTTTTTTTTTTTTATTTATCATTTGTTGACCGGGAAAGTCCGACTAGGTTCCACAGAGCCTGTTTTCAGTGGAGGCCCAGGGAGAAATGCTCCAGATGCATGTCTTTGGAATTTGGAAGTCTTGAATAGTCATTCTGACTTATTGGAATGACCTTGGTTTGGTTGTTTCCAGAATTGTTCTTGGAACCCCCTTCCATTTTTTCTTCAAAGTCTGCTTACTTGTAATTTATTGAGACTGTTTATTTTGCTTTTTACCAAAGTTGGATGAGGAGTTTAAGAATCCCTTGGAAAACATGGAAACGGAAAGCTGAAAATCTTGCAGATTCTCTGTATCAGTTTACTCCTTTCATAGGTTGGTACTAGGCTATTGGCCCTAGGGCCTATACAAGCCTAGCCATATCAATTCCCTGGCTATTTCTTCCCAGAATATTTACTTTTTGATTAACTCTGCAGCAGAGGGGCCAGGAACAATCTCTGTTCAAAGGAGAATTTACAATATCATTTTTAACATCATGTGGGTGGTTCTGAGAAAGCAGCCAAGCAAATCTCCTCAAAACAGTACCAGTAGCCATAGTCCTCAAGGAGGTATCAACAGAGTCATACACACATTGTAAACAATGAGTAATGACTTGAACAACAGATGAAATTAAATTATTTACAGCAGATTGCTCCTCAATATACAAGTCCGACAATTCAAAATTCTGACAAAGTTGCAGAAGCACACATTTTTCCATACTTACCAATAATCTACCCATGTTTATTAGAGAGAGTAAATATATACTAATAATTATAACAAATAAAAACTAATATTGAAATCAGCCTTGACATCTAGGAATAAAGTTCAAGCAATAAACCAAACTTACATTTTTTTTTGTGTGTGACTGACTGGCCCCAAAAGGTACTGGAACAGTTGGACAGGAAAACAAGAGAAATGCTTCAAGCTATCAAATTTTATAGAAAAATCAGTGTATACCAAGATTATATTATATATTCCTCACTCTGAAGGAGGTATGGGTCTCTTCAAAATTGATTATATGTATAGATCTGTAGTTGTGGGACTGCATACACCTCATACACCTCACCAGTTCTAAGCAAAAGTTTTACAACATGAGGAGAGGAAGTATAAGATGAACTTTCTGCCTGGTTTAGCAGAAGCATTCCAGTGTCACGCAGGAATGGAAATCAAATCTGAAGTAGACAAAAATCAGACAGTAAATGAATGTGCTAAAAAACAAAAGAAAGAATATACGGAGAAGGATCAGATTAGAAGGAAAGATGTGGAAAAGGAATAATTCTAGTAGCAAGTACAGAAAAATTCTGGAATAACCTCATGTTGATCTTGATTTAAAGAGTGGATGGTTAAGGAGAGGCAAGTTGAAACTAAAAATAAAAAGTTAATAATGGCCGCCCAGGACAGTGGGCTATGTACACGTTGATTTACAAAGTCGATTGAACATGTTAGAGAAACAGACAAGTATAGGTTCTGAAAAAAAGAATTGGAAACAATCACACATCTTCTTACTGGATGTGATACATTCATTCACAGAGGGCCTGTACACTGAAAGATGCAATAATAAGTTAAGTCTGTTGAATTGGTGATTGTACAAACACTGCAATACAGAAGTATTTAAGAAGTAGTGGCAACATGAGCCGACAACTATTATAGAGAATGGTGAAGTGGACATCACCTGATATCACCTTTCACCAACATTTTAAAAATAGATGCGAGAAAAACAGATATGGTAGTACATTACAAAAGAGCAAAAGTAGCATTGATCATTAAAATTGTTCCACCTATTTATTACAATGTTTTACCTAAAAAGAGACACAACGTCATAAAATATCAGGATTTGCAGGTAGAAATGAGATTGATATGGATGAAAGATTCCCAGGCAGTTCCAATATTATTCGGATCAATGGGTCTTATAAACAAGAATTTATAGTTGTATTTAAATACACTACCAATACATGCAAGTAATCCACGGTGGTGCAGCGGTAGCATTGTTGCCTCACAGCAAGAGGTTCTCCCGTTTGATTCTCAGCTGGAGTGTGGGGAGTGCCTTCTGTGTGGAGTCTGCATGTCCTCCCCTCGGTCGAGCAGCGTTCTGAAAGACATGCGTGAATGGGCGTGCCTTCGTTGAAGGTTGGATGTCCAGCTGGCAACTCGGCACCATAAAAATCTACTGCCAATCCACTGCGGCGACCCCTAAATGGAAAAGCCAAAAGACAAACAACAACCAATACATGCAAGTCTATATGAATTGCAGGAAGAGTCAGTTATGGGCACACTGCATGTGCTATGAAAACCACTTTTGGCAAGCAAACCTGAAACAATATTAATTTCATGAACTTTAATTATACGCTGACTTAATAATGGGGTCCATTCTAGTCACGGTATTAGAAACCCTAAAGACTTGGAGAAATTAAAGAGACAGTAGAATTGGAGCTAACTATTTGCCAGCAGAAGGATTAACTAAAGCTATAGCTGCCGGATCAGGTTTGGGAAGACTGTACAGAAATGTAAAAGACTGAGGAACTGTATAGATCCCATCTGCCTTTTTAGGGGCTGCTGACTGACTGCCAGTAAAACTGCAGACAGTAAGACAACCATCTTCCAAAGATGACAGAACTGGAGGAATGGGTGCAGGTTATAGAAATTCTTTCTGGAACAGTTTGTATTGTTTTCTGAGGGACTGAGAAACCTCAGTGTTCTCCAACTGAAAGCACTAGCACATTCTAGAAATAGTATCAGAGAAAGAGACTCCCGCCCCCGAGAGTCATAAACTGAGCTCTTCTCTGAATATGAATCAGAAATCTGAGGAGAAAACTCTGCATCTGTCTCTTCATCCTCTTATTCAGCTTTAGAATCCTGAATCTCTTCAGGAAAGAAGGTACCCATCTTTCTTTTGCCAGAAGCTATTTTACAAGGAGGAGGATCAACAGCCTGAATTAAACCCTGATTCAGACCCAGTAAACTACTCCTGCCTAAGGAAATTTGAGGAAGGCTAAATGCATGCTTATTTTGCTGTTTATTTTTGACAGAAAAACTGGGACCGTCTGTATTATTAATGGCAGCAACAGCTTCCCCATGGATGAGCACAGCATTCTGACAAAATAGGAAAGTCTTTCCTGTTCCCTCTCCCAGGACCAAAAACAGGGTTTCTCCCTTGTCCACTCAGGGGACCTCAATAGCCACAGAAGATGTGTCTAACCTTAGTCCACAGTGGCTGTAGGTGCTACACCAGAAGAATCTATGGTAAAAATAAGTGGTCTGAGGTACGACTAATGGACACAGCAGAGTCCCCCACCTGTGGCTGAGGACAATTGCTAGCCTGCTGTGATACCAAAGGCTGTTTGCACATTTTTTTCTTTTTGTGGCTGGATGAAAGACGAGCTATGGTACCACCTGATTTTTTTTATGGTCAAACTGAAAATGGTGCCTCTTTCCCTGGGAAAACTAATAGCAAAGATCAGTAAAAATTTAAAGTCTTTACCAGCATTTGTTGCCGGTAAAAACTAAAAATTTATAAATGTGACATTTTTGAAAGACAAACACACTAAAATGTGCTTTAAAACTTTTTTGCCATCACCTCAAAATAAAATAAACACAATTTCTCCACAAAAATGGTTTTCATTTATTTAAACAACTTTAAACTGACAGGAAAAAAGAGCACTCCATTTAAAAGTACAGTACAGTCTTATGCCACTTTGTAAAAACACAAACTCCTAGCCTTAAAACAACTGTCCTAAAGCAGAAAGTATTAATAGTAAATAAAATTACTGAATGGAAGTTTTTTTTTCCCAAAAAGGAACTTATCTGCTTAGCAAAGGAATGATACAAGTGACCATTAATTCCTGAAACAAGTAGTAAAAAAAAACAAGCGTCCACCAAAGCCGATAATGCTAAAAATTTATTACAAAGGATAAGCTCTTTCACACATATAGTGCTTCATCAGATCCATAAAAAATGGAACACAGTTACAAGAATTTATACAATGAAACATTAATTAATCAGCCAATCAAAAAATCACATTAATCACTGATGTATACTTTGCTTTTTGATAATAGGTTTTAAGAGAACAGCAGCATTACTTCATGACAGTTTATCTGCCTGTAGTTTAACAATCCATTTAGTCTCAGCATTTTCTAACTTATTATTATAATCACCTCCTCTTTTATTCACATGCACAAGTTGTAAAACAGTAAAAACAAAATAATGTCCTGGTTCCAGAGAAATATGTTTGGCCAATGCATTAAGCAAATTCATACATCTAATGTCACCCATATGTTGAAAAATCCGCTCTTTTAACATTCTAACCATTTTACCTACATAAAAAGAGGTGCACAACTTACACCCAGCTAAATAAATCAACCCTTTTGCTCTGCAATATGCATAAAAACAAGGCTTAAACAAAAAATCCATTGTAGGATGCTGCAACTCTTTCATGGAGGATATATGACAGCAAGCTTTGCAGTGCCTACCTGGAAAGGTGCCAATACGTTCAGATAAAGACAAGGGTACATATGCAGATTTATAACAAAGCTCTCTTTTAAGGGAAAATTTATTTTTAAAGGTTTAACTAGGTTTCTCACCCACAATACCCTTAACTTTATCACCAGAGAGCAAAACTGGCCAGAAATGTTTCACTACATCACATACCTGCTGTATATTGTTCCCATAAGTCAGGGATAACCTAACATTAATAGGTGCAGTTTCTCATATATTACCTTTCATAGGGACATAAGGGTGATTAAAGAAAGGTTTACCCTTATCAGGACGCATTGCAGTAACCAAATTACAAGTATTGTCTAAAGATTCTTCCTTATACCCTCTAGCAAGTAAACCATCCTTTAGACAAAACATAGCTTCTTTACACTGGTCATCATCTGTATGCAACCTGGACATCCTTAAGTATTGGCATTTAACAATATTTTTAAAAATATGTTTCAGGTGCATACTGTTAAAATGTAGCAATGCATTTTTCCTACAAGATTCCCTATAAAGAGAGCTGGATAAAGTGCCATTAGCCAATGTAATCTTGGAATCTAAAAATTCAATAGAAGTCTGTGAATGATTTAAAACAAACTTAAAACAATCACTAGTAGATTCAAGATATTGCACAAACCTCAAAAGGTCTGACTCTAAACCATGCCACAAAATAAAAATATCATCCATGAACCATTTATACTACATCAATTGCAAAGAAAACTCATGATTAGAAAGAACTGCATTATGCTCCCAGTCAGCCAACACAAGGCTGGCATAACTGTTAGCGCATGGAGTCCCCATCGCTACACCAACTCTTGTCTGTAAACAACGTCATTAAATAAAACAAAATATTGCAAAGTAAAATATCCATCAAAGTACCTATGCATTCTATCAGCTCTGGCAAATAATCAGCATTGACCATTAAATAGCTCTTAAGGGATGCCACCCCCATATCATGCAGTATCACAGTAAATAACGTCTGAAGATCCATACTGACAAGGATAGTATCATCAGTAAATGGGCCATGACCTGCATTGATATGAAGAAGAATAACTTTCATAATTTAACACATGATGAATTTAGGACCCTACATGAGCTACGAACTAATGAGAATTTGACCATACGTCCGGCTGATAAAGGTGGATCCATTGTGGTCCTTGATACTGCTTGTTATAATATGAGTATGACTGATATGCTTAATGATGATATTACTTATGAGCGTATTACACAAAATGAGGTGAATATGATTATTAACAGTATACATAATCATTTGTGTGAGTTACTTATGGAACAAATGATTGATAAGGGGCTATATGACTTTATGTTAGTGTTGGAACCCATAATACTGGTTATACATGGTTTACCCAAAGTGCACAAATCTCTTTTGGACCCAACCCTTCCTCCAATAGTTTCAGGCAGGGGTTCTCAGACACTCCTTTTTTTTCTCACACCTCCAAAAAACATGCTGGCTGATTTGTTACTCTAAACTGTTTGGATATCATATTTACCACTGCTAGTTTGACCCAGGTCATGACTATAAAGGGTCTATGATGACCATTCACTTACCCCCTTATCAGATGAATGAACTACATATACAAATACAGCCTTGGTACCAGCATCTTTTTTACAACATGCACTCTGTCTAACCATGAAAAACCATGCCTGTGCAACTCACCAATGTGCCATGAAAGACCAGATCATCACTGAAGGTCAAGAGGTCTAGAGGAGGATCAGAGAATTTGGGCACCTGGGTTAGTCTGAACTAATTTTGACTTGGACATATTAATTATCATTCCTTAAATTAAGGAGAGGAGTGAAGCACCGTCAGTACGACAAGAAGGGCATGCTTAGTATTAAACATGAGGAAAAAACAATTATCACTTATCAATGACCACCTCAATTTCTGCTTTGAAATTAGCCCTTGGGAGACAAGCCTAGCATGTAACATATATTTCACAGTCTGGGCAATAATTCTCAGGTCAAGTTAAAGACACCAGCCATAAAAATATTGGGATATTCATCAAGGAGTAGTTTTCTGGCCTCATGGAAAGATGAACGATTAAGAATTTTTCAAAAGAAGTGGATCTAATCTCATTGGTTTGGATATATTTTTAATATGAGATGACTACAGGGATAATGCAATAGACTGGTGATCTATGAAAAGATATGTTACTAGTGAGACATGAATGAAAAATTGCATTATTGCAGTTTATATTAAAATTTTGTAATAACAGAATGGCATAGGTTTTAATCATCAGTGGAGAGAGAGTGTTAAGCAAGGACAGGGAGAGAAAAGGGAGAAGGTGAACATAAACTTTCACTAATTCACTTACGTTCTGTCTTTAAACTGCACAAACACCAATTTGAGCGAGAGATTTCTAAGGAATTACAAAATCTAGATGAAAATGAATAAAACATTTTATAACTAGCGGCACTGGGCACATCCTAATCTAGGTTCTGGATGCCAAAGACTAAAAATAAGACCAAAATCATGAATCCAAACTGCTCTTGCTTATTAATATGAATAGTTGAAAGTATAATCTCCAACTAACAAATGATCATTTTCTGGAATACCTGGAATGAAAAGCACCAAAATAACAGTAATAGAGATTCAGCTGTAGGTGATTATTAATACATACACAGACAAAAAGTGAACAGACTATGAAATAGCATTATGAAGAAAAAATAAATGCAGAAACCTTCTGTAATATCAACATCATATCACCAGCACTGTTACTCCGCAAAGTATAATTGACTCTGATGATTATTACAACAGCTCTTCATGAAAACATCAATATGTGCTCTTTTGCCAGCTGCAGAACCTGAACATAGAACAATTACTTTGTACAGTAGGAACACTATGTTGATATGAGCAAAAATGAAAAATGAAATTCAGCCTTCCTGCACTGAAGTAACAGCTGTGAAAATGAATGTGAAACAAGTTTGTCACTGTTACTAAAATACATCTGTGAAATGCAAGTAAATGCAAGTAAGAGAAAAATACTACTTGGTACTTGAATAAGAAATATGATGAGATGTTGACCTTTCTGATCTGAAGGCAAAGCATTCCCATTTTTGATAGTGAGTATCCTCAGAAACAAAAGTAAACTTGTATCATCTCTGGAAACCTCTTCAGTTTTTCTTAGTTTAAACTAAAAGTTAATAACTAGGCACAAAGATGTCAAAATATCTTCACATTTTGATTGCCATCTGTTTATTAACAATTAAAGGCTTTTTATTTTCATTTTGCAACTTCTCTAAATACTTCTAAATGATTTATTTTTCATTGCACTTATTAAACGTTAATTAAGACATCCATTTACTAATCAGTCTATTTTTTCCCATAGCCATTATGTACTTGACTTTATTGGCAATTTGGCATCTGTTTATTCTGAAATGTGCAGTGCTAACAAGGAAGGGTGTAGTATAACTTTGTAAAAGAATTTTAAGAAACAAAAGTGTAACAGCTCACATTTCTGCTTTCCTGTACTGCAAGTACTATTTGCCTGGGTAATGATATTGTACAATTTAAAAGGAAGATTAGTACAACTTTGACCATAAAACTTTCTCAAGACCAGTTTTCTTCTACTAAGAACTGTGTTCACTCACTACAGTATCATATTAAAAATTAGCCTATTTGATGATAATTGAACATATTATGTGTCTGTGTGTATTGATATATCTATATACAACACGCACAACCCTTATTACAATGCCCACATAGAGGATAGCACATCTTTTTTCCTGAAGAAGCCACTCACTTTCTTGCATATATAAATGCTGGAGACTAATATTGTACACTCTAACATTAATTACTTGATTTTCTCTATTTTTACCAAGTACATCATGAAAAAGTCCTGAGGACTATAAGTCTACGGCTACAGTTCATCACTATATTCTTTGTTTGAGCTTCCTCAATCTCATAGTTATTAGTCAGTGCTATGTGTAGGCACAGCCCCTAATAATGTAAAAGAGGTGTTAAAATGCATTGGTTCTATGGCCAACCAAATTTTTTTTAGACATTTTCAGGACTACAATTATATGTCTTGCTCTTGTGATAGGGAGACATTCTATACCACATGCTGATGTTTATAATACTCAGTGTTTTCATCTAATGTGTCCCCAATTCACATCTGATATTAAATGTTGACGCTGAATGCATTAACAGTTACAACATTTACTTTTATGTAAATAGGTAAGTAAAATGTAAAGAGTGTTGTCGACTTCTAAGTGGTGACCAAAGACGGTTTTAATTTCTAAGGATGAATCAGATCTCCAGCTCCACATTTCTTACGATCTGTAATATCTAAAAAAAATGAGGTGAGTTACAAAACATGTATATTATGGAAGCACTTCCATTAATATTGGGCTACATACTGATCTTAAGTGTCAAACATAAGTCTGCAGATGTTGAGTTGATATTACTGATTTATGAAAGAAAAACTGTTTTGTTTGTCAAAAGTCACTAGTGTTTTGGTTATACAAAGGACTGTATCTCTAAGTGTATAAGAGATCCAAGATATAAACTGGGGAATTATTCACCTGTTCAAGAGTTTCCCAGTGATCTATGCCAACACGGGTAGCATACTGCTGTTCTGTCATATTGCAGAACCTATGCAAAATAGATGTATGTTTTCAATATTTCAGAACAATATTTCTCTGAAAAACTGTGTGTTAGATAACAAGTATCAGTGGCAAGATTGTGTGCTTTGATGTTTTATGTATCCCATAATGCACTGATAATACCCTGCAATAAAGGTTCCATTCCTTTCTTTTTTCTCTGCAGCAGCTGTTGTTACAAATTAGTTACATTGCTAACTTGCTATGCACTATGGATACCTCTGGGTTTCCACTTCTAATGTACTTCATTTTGTTTCTTGGGTATTACCACTGATCCCTGGCTCTGGATACCCACAAGTGCCCATCATCTATCTGTCAGGACATCATAACAAAGCAGGTAAGAGACCTTTTGATCATGACTTAAACCAACTGCAGATATAACACAAAAGCTAAGGAAGATGCAAGTATCCTCACAGTGTTGAGCAAGCCTCTATGTCATCACTCTCACTATTTGGTTCCAGCATAGAGGCTAAACATTAAGGTTCCAAATGATGGTGAATATTCCATTGGGAATCAGACAATCCCTTGCTCAATGGAAAGACAGAGGACTTTAATCTTTAGATTTTACTTCTACTAGTCCCTGTTGTCTACAATGTTTATCAAACATGGATTTCTACCACTTTAATTATAAGCTTAAACCATATGCCATTCTCTCAGGCCAGCTTCTAACTTTAAGCAAAAGAACTGAAATTAAATGGTAAATGCATTCCTGGATAACACATCAATGACTGTCTGACTTTCACCTTTCCTAATAGAATGGTACAGTAATATTCCCCCCAAAATTTGTTTATGGATAAATATATGAAAACAATGGGTCTATTTTATATATTCAAATGCTTAAATGTTCGTATCACTAAAGATCGAACTTTAGTGATCGAACATTTAAGTGTTTGAATATATTAAAACTTAATATTTAAAAGAAAAAAAGTAAAAGAAAAGGGTTTAAGCAGGGAGGCAAGCTCCCCGGCACCCCCCACAACCCCCAATACTTAAATATACCAACTCCAAGATCGAACTTCAGTGTGCTACAGTGCAGAAATGGAAACTTTCCCATTCACTACACTGTAGTGAAATCTTGCAGTTGGTATATTTATGTATCGGGGAGGTGTGGGGTGCAGGTGGGGCTTGCCCCCTGCTTACATCCTTTAGTTTTACTTTCTTTTGTTTACTTTTTTTTTTTAATTTTTTAATATATTCGAACATTTAAATGTTCGATCACTAAAGTTCGATCTTTAGTGATTCGAACATTTAAGCATTCAAATTTATAAAATAGACCCGAAAACAATTCAGGAAGAGCATACATATTTATAGACTGAACAAAGACTAATTTATCTAGTCAGGATATAGGCCAAGTGAAACAGATACAGAAATTGGACAAACACATAAGCAAACAAACACTGTACTTGTATAATAGGTCAGTTTGACGGCAGTTCTTATTTTTTTCCATAAAAGGTAAGGGAATGATGTAGTCACTAAATAAGGAAAGAATAAATGTGGATTCATTTAAAATCCCTCCAATCCCTTTCTGAAAACAGAATCGATGTGATGAGGTTTGAATACGAAGTACTTCATATGTCCTGCAGCTCTACTCTCAAACAGCAGGATACCCTATATTTAAAACTGTCAGCAGAGCAGCATGCAGTGATTCTTGACATAATCAGTAAAAGTATGTAAGGAATGGCAAATCTCTACACTGGCATGTCTGTGGAAAAGTGCAGTCTTTGTGGTTGGATGACTGAGACTGTTACTGACCAATGAACTTTGATTGCTTCCTATTTGCCCCTTGATCTGTCAGCTATACCTACCTGCCTATATCTATATAAAATGTACACACACACACACACACACACACACACACACACACACACACACACACACACACACACACACACACACACACACACACACACAAACACACGTGCCCACACACACACCTTGAGAGTAAAAATAAAACTGCCCCCAGTGACTCAAAATCTTAGCAAATTCAAAGCAAATAAGTTGTGAGACCTTATACACCCTGCCAGGACCCATTTTCATGGCAACGCATCTCCCAATTCTATTAGGACAAAGCAAGTCAGGCCTAGAATGAATTTAAAGATGTGCAAGTCAGACCTGTAATGAATTTACAGATGCACAATTCAGGCCTGGAATGAATTTACAGATGTACAAGTCAGGCCTGGAATGAATTTACAGATATGCAAGTCAGACGTGTAATGAATTTAGAGATGTGTATCCAATCATGAAGGTTTGTCTTGAAGCAACCAAGTGTATCTCTATGTTTCACATGCAAAGTTGTTTTGCTCCCGAGAAGGGGTAAACTTTATGTGATATACTAGTCCATCTAGTGTGGTTTATTTATATGTTGGTGGCAATTTAATTAACTTATTGAAGTGTTTCCTGAACAATTTGTCCTTTTGATATGCAATGAGTCAGTGAGGGAAGGGTCCTTCACACAACTCTTTTAAGCTGAGTTATGTGTTTGTGTAAGTATCAGCCCCTCATAAAAATTATGTCTTTTACTGCCATTAAATAAAGCCAAACATTTGAGTTTCAGATTGTATTGCCTTCTAAAAAAGCATGCTGATAGAAAACTGTTATTCTAAGAACATTCTAAGTTTATAAGCATAATAATTAACATATGACCCTGACTTTGGGTCTTTGTCCACCAATCACTTTTGACTTCATCCAGAATTCTTGAGCTAAGAGATTGAGAGGTATGGAATTAAGGATGCTGACATGGAAAAGCTTAGATTCAGCAATTTCAATAAGTGTCACTACCAGCAGCAGAATAAACAGTGGAGGGCAACATGAGTGCAAGGTGTATAGCAATTAATACTGCTGGTAAAGAGTCTGTAAGATGGGTCATTTGTGAGGGCTTCATAGGTTCATAGGTGTTTATTAGGCTAATGACCACAAGGGTCTTTTTAGCCTAGCCATGCATCCCAAATCTCTGACAAGTTCTGATACCCTTAATAAGTGTAAGCATGGGCCTGGAAGATGAACCATTTACAGGTTACCTGTTTCCATTAGAGACACAGGTACCAAACCAGTGACGAGTTTCTGGTTTCCCATCCAGTTGTGCAAGTTGCACTTAAATTGGGTTAGGGAGGGACTCTGCTTCACATGGATGGGGAACCTGTTCCATAGATAGGGTAGTCTCTGGGACACATACCTATCTCTCCAGCAGTTCCTATTTATATCACAGGCAAGGTTTAAGTCTTTAAACTGGCTAATTCTGGTGCTGCTTGTTTTGCAGATATGCAGGAGGTCCATCAGAGTAGGGTCTGACAATGCCCTGTATGACAGGTACAGATCTCTTCTCAAATGCCTGTAGGAGAAACAATGCAGGGTAGGGCCTTGAGGCAGTCTGTATAGGACATTTTACTTACACCCTGTATTCATTTAGTGAGGAACCTCTGTGGATGTTCCAGTTGTTGGATATGTCTGTTAGGTACATACCAAAGGGAGCACTGTACGCAGTGATAGGTCTGATGAATGCCGAATGGACCAATGACTTTCTTGAACTTAGATGCTGGCGTTTGCACATCTTCCCTTTGCTCCGCCCCTCACCATCCTGAACAGTATAAAGCAGGTGTCAGAAAATGAATGAGCAACAAGAATCAAAAGTGCTTGAAGCAAAACTAATATTTGTCACACTTCATCTTCTGATGTATGTTTTGTCAAATGAATGCTGCCTTGCTGGACTGCACTCATTGATAAAGTAATCTGAAAAGGATCGTAATTTCCTTAGTATTATGAACAACTGCATTAAGATCACATATTCATTTACTGTTCTTACGTTTGTATTCTGTCATTAACAGTGCAGTAGTTAAACAAATATTTCTGTTTAGACGAGTTTAATCTAGAGTAATTTTCACTGCAAAACAAAAAAGATTTTAGGCAACACTAGTTTTATTATTGATGGCCACCTCTAAATTAATTCTAATATTCTGTGTATTGTTTCCAGACATATATGATAGCATAGTGTGTACTCAAGCACTTCATCTGATGTGAATATGCTTTATCAGTAGAATGCTAATTAACCAAGCTTAGCACATCTATGAATAGTCACTGAGCAAATGATAACATAAAAGTGCCATGATAGCAATTAAGGAAAGCTGATAAAATAAGTTACTTGGAAACATTCATTACAGAAAGCTGGAACACTACAGGCTAGTAATCTGTCTAACCATAATTGCAATTTCACAGAAATAGCACAACATGAACAAAAATTAAAACTCAGGAAATTATGAAAGCAAATACAATGAAAAAAATTAAATAAGCAAATATAATTGAAGTGGGTGTTTCAGAAATTATCACTCCACAGATTCTGCAGATGTGCTAATACCTGTGCTTGAAATATGCCCAAAGTACACACATACACGGAAAGGAAAAATAATATCCCTTATGGTATATGTTCTGTAAGCTGCAGTTTTTCCAAATTTTGTTTTTAATAATGAGTTCTTTCAGGCAATGTGTACAATATAAATGAACATACAAGCTTCTTTAAATTGTGGTGACTTACGGAATTGGGAAGCAACTGTACTGTAGAGGAACACATGCCTGTTTCTATAGGTTTTGCAAGTTTCATTTTGATTAACTACTGTTGAAAAGAGAGATAAAAGACACAGTACAGAAGGTACATTTTCAGTGACTACTTAGAAAATGTAAGCGTGTTTTCTTTCCTTAACTAATTATCTCCAATAGAGCTCTGGAAGTTTGCACAGTAACTTCCCGTGGATGGAGCCTCTACTTTTTTGGAT
Source organism: Protopterus annectens (assembly GCF_019279795.1). Lineage (NCBI taxonomy): Eukaryota > Metazoa > Chordata > Ceratodontiformes > Protopteridae > Protopterus > Protopterus annectens. The sequence continues at coordinate 325,586,151 of NC_056751.1, read as the reverse complement.
GGAATCAAATTATGTCCTCACATTTCAAACAAATGTTCATATCTCTGGAACCATAGGAGTTACTAAAGAAGTGTAAGTGGCAAATTCTTCAGCACAAACTATTTTTATAGTGGTAGCATTCTTTAGGTTCTAGGTCTTAAAATGCATTTTATAAGTCACAGTAAACACAGGAACTATTAAATGTGTAATATTTTGTAATCAACTTACAATATCTGAGTTATACATAAACTGTTAGCAGCATTTTCTTCATCCACCTGATGGCTTTCATAGACTACTAGCAGTTATGTCTATGCTACTTGGTTGTCAAGGCATTTAGAAAAATATAACATTTATGATAACATAAATTAATATTAAACAATCAATTAATATATTTTTACTTGCACTAGATAGAAGTCAAATATCAGCACAGTTATATTTGTCATTGTGTAAGCTTTAAGATACTTTGCATGTAGCATTGGTTTGGAATTATTTATCCAAATATGAGTAAGCAATATATGACGCCTACAGGTGTCTGTAGGATGTAAGTGCAGAAATCCCTGAAGATGTCCCTCGGCTGTAATGAGTTAACATATTAATGCAGGTAGTTAGTTGCTATAATTGCATGCCAAGGCCTTAACTGACATGAAGGATTTTACCATTTCATCATTATACTCCCTTTTAAAAGGTATAAACATATCACTGCAACGGCATGTGGTGGAATCAGAATTCCAGCTCACTTGTACTCAATCCGGTTTCCAAATTAAGTGAGTCTGTTTATCATTCTTGACTTAATGCATTATAATAAGACACCAGAATGCACCTCGGCTTGTGACTTGCTCTACTTGTCTCACACAAAATTAGCTAAAATTATCTTCCTAATTGCACCTCAGAGTACTTAGGAGTGGGAGCTGCTAATTAAATGCTTTAGCAGATGCTCCTAAAACATAAACATTGCAGATATTTTATATCAAATAAAATGCACTCCTCACACATGCACACAAGTGCGGATCAGCTGCTATACCCTATTTTTTGTTCTCAACTGTTTTTTAACTAGATGTCTGTTATATTTCTTAGATGAGCAATGTTTTCAGTCCACTACTACATTACAGTGCTTGACTAATACAGCTTAAAAGTTTTTTCCCTAGAAAATTCAAAAATATGTATGTCAAAGCACAGGAAATAATCTGTCTGCTTTGCAAATTCTGTGCTTTACTTTTACAAATCTTAGCTACCGTTACCTTATATAGATACAACCAGCATAAGTTATATAAGAGTAAAATGTCATTGTTTTGAACATTACAGAAGTGAGCCACATATGTAAATAGACAATAACTATACCTGCTGAAAAAAAGCACTGTGTGTGTGTATGCATGTGTGTGTGTGTGTGTGTGTGTGTGTGTGTGTGTGTGTGTGTGTATACATATATATATATATATATATATATATATATATATATATATATATATGTATGTATACTGACCCAACAAAATAAATATATAGTTGACTGCAAGGTTATGACTGTTTTAAGGAAATTGAAAATCTTAAAGGAGACATGTATCCCTTAGTATGAAACTTTAACACTACAGTGAGCTGCTCATTTTATTAAAGGCATTATGCAGGCCAAGATATTCACTACAGATAGTAATGCATGACAACTGTAAGACTTAAAGAAAAAGACTGTTAAATATGAATGTCAGCAGACCTTAGTCCCTCACCATCTCCATAAAACTCAAACATTTGTTTTATTATTACTTATTACATCATTGTTGTATTGTTAGCTTCATATCCAGCATTGTCCTGGTGACTCTGTTTTTTCTTAAGGATATTTTAACTTACTTGCATATACAGAGTAAAATCATAAATGCAGAGAATTTGAACATGCCATTGGCACCCTACTGATCACAGCACCTTTGGCTAAGATAATCAGACCAAGCAGGCAATAGTTTAAAAAGTACAAAGTCTGGTGGTATCAAGGCTATTTATAATAGCAGGTCACACAGTAGGAGCAGTCCACATCAACAACAATATAGAGAACTTTAGTGTCTATGTGAAATGTCTGTTGATCTTGGCCTGTTTGAATGGGATTCAATCATATCAACTTAGAATTTACATACTGTGTGCAGATCCTTTTTAAAAATATGCTTGAGGGGTCAGAATTATTGCTCTTTCAAAAGATCATCAAGTCTGGCTCCTATCTGCTTTAGGAATTACCCACCAAAGGGATGCAAAGGAAAGGAACAAATACTGCAGTCATCTTGAGCTAGAAGACAATCGCTAAAAAACATTTTCACTGAATTCAAGTCAAGTTAATTATTCTAGGTGAAATGAGCCCTATGCTTTGGCCATAAAGTATGTAACATAACTGACTCTATGTAGTAAGAAAATGGATTAAACCCCCAGTTCTGCATCATCTGGACAAGCTTGTAGGAAATAAAACAAACTTTTTGGAATAGTCTTTCATTAAATTATGAACTTGATGGGAGCATCATACATCTCATAATTGGCAGTTTTATAATTTACAAAAAAGAAATCTCTTAATGGTTCAGAAAGAATGTAAACGACTAGATAAATACAAATATTTTCTTTTATTTAACATAATTGTAAACTGCAGTGTTATTCATATTCAAAGATTAAATTAATAGGCATTGTTGAAAATGTGTTATCCCCTTTAAGAGAAATCAAGCCTACCTCACAGTAAGTGTTCCGGTGATGACAGCATATATTTTAAATAAGTAAATTCTCACTATTATGTTGCTTGTTCTCAGTAATAAGGGATAACCGTTCATTATCTTTCCCATTGTCTTTCTGTCTCCTTCAGACCATTTAAACATAGAACAGGTTTAGAAACCTACTGATAGTGTTGTGTGATTATCAGTTAAGGAAGATAAGAGATGTACATGAATTCTTCAGCTGTGTGTATTAGTACAAACCAGACATTGTATCATAAAACAGCAGCACCACAGTTCCACAGTACTACTCCAGTAATCTGAAACTAGTTGGTAATATAATCATTAGTTTAATCTTTTATTTCATATGCAGTAGTTAGGAATGGAGATCTCCTTTACTTTTAATGTCAATTTTCCATGCAAACAAAGAACAGTAAACATTTTTGTCTTAATTTTCTATATATAATAGTCAATTTTGACTTATTTTTGAGTATGTATTAAATTATAAGGTTATTGTGGGCAGCAAGCAGAATAAACAAGTTAAGGATTGTGGGCAGCCTGTTAGATTATTGTTACAGTTTCTGCCTCAAAATCCATGATTCCTAATATGTGGTCATTATCTTTATGGGGTCTAGATAAACAGGCTTTTTTCCCAACAGAAAAGCTATGCCAATTAACTGGCCACTTTATACCTCACATATACAAAAACATTCCTACAATGGGATAAGTTAGGCCAGGCCCAGGGGCAGGATGGCTGCCTGTTGCAGAAGGAAGAAGCAGTCCACAAAAATCACAAAAGAGCCATAGAGATGCTAGAGTGAACTATTGAGAATAAGAAAAAAAATATGTATTGTTACTGTTATACAAGAAGTCTAGAATTTCAGGACAGAAGATATACAAAAAGATTACGAGAAAAATTAGAGGAAAGAAAAATACTTGCACAAGTAAAGCTGTCAAAAGCTTCAAATGCAAATTTGTGTTCATTAATACAACAGATTTGTGAAAAACATTATATAGACAAAGAAACCTTGAGCCATTTAGGAAAAAAAAGTCTGAGGAAGAACAGAAATATAAAAAACAATATCTAGAGATTTTTGAAAGGTATAAAAAAGAAATATGGACATGGAAAAGAAAGAGAGATCTGAAATGGTACAATATTAATGTAAAGGAGGAAGCCAAATTAATCAATACAAAAAAAAAAAAAAAAAAAAAAAAACCAGCCCTAAAGATATTAAGAGAGAAATACAGGCAAAGCACCCAGATATAGAAAATTTCACAATACAGAAAATAAGATCACAAAGGGGGAATGCATAACAGAAGATTAGTAAAGCAAAAGTTAAAAATATAGAAGCTGAAGTTATAGAATACCTGTGAAGTGAAGGATTTAATGTAGAAAGTCTAACACAGCTTAGAACAATGAATTCCCAAATTAAGGAGAAACCAGTGGAGTAGGAAACATCTGATCAGTTGTCATATGAAGATACTTTGCAGCCTTCAGTAAGAAACCAGTATAAATGTTCAGTTGGAGCTGTACAACAAGGGAAGGAACAGAAAAGTGCGACAACTCTGATGCAGTCAATGTTGCGGAGTCATAGGCCAGTGATTTCCTATTTGAAAAAGCAATGGATGGCACAGCATGAAACTGAAGAGAATATGGCACATGAAGATGCTCTGGAACTTTCTGTAGAATGCCCGCAGGAAATGGAGAACAAATAATTTGCCCTCATTTTAGAAGAAAATGATGTTACAGAAGTGTTGCTTGATTTAATAGAGATGGATAGACATATCAAGATCAATGAAAGAAATTGAATAGAGAAAGTCAACAAGACCCAAAATGTTAGAAGTTTGATTAAACAAATGAACACAGTAATCAGGACTGTCCATAAAAATTCATTTGATATAACAGAAGTAAAGAGGATATATTATTGTGCAGCTAAACTAATAACAGATAAAGTCTTACCACAAAGTGAAATCAAATGCCATCTTGGAAGTATAGAATAATGAAAACTATAAAGCAATTAAGACAAGAAGTGTCAATGTTAGAGTATTGAAGAGGGAACAGATCAACAATACTCAGAAAGACTGACACGATAAAAGCAATGCACAGTATCAGAACAGATCAGGATCCATCATACACAATTGCAAATAATAAACTAAAGATATCAGTACAGCCTGTACAACTTAGAAGATTTGCAGGTAAATATAAAGAAGTATAAAATAAGCAATTTATTGATGGTATTATACAAAATTGTGAAACGTGACAAAAGGAATAGAAACACCACCAAAAAAAGAAGAAACAAACACATTTTGGAGAAATATCTATGAAGATCAAGTGGAACATAAAGATGTTGAATGGATAAAAGAGGTAAAACTGAAGAATAAGAAGTTCAAATGTACAGAAAATGTAATGGCCAGAGCAAATGAAAAGAAATTAAGAAAAGCTCCTAAATGGAAAACCCCAGGCCCAGAGGCAGTACCTATCTTTGGCTAAAAGTATTAACATCTCTGCATGAAGATTTAGCCATGAATAAGAATTATTTGTATGTTCATCCCAAACAGATGCCAACCTGGTTAACAACAGGAAAAACAATACTCCTCCTTAAGAGCAAACCTGCAAGCTATCCTAAAAACTATAGACCAATAACTTGCCTGCGGCCCATGTAAAAACTATACAGTGGAATTGATGCCAACAGAGTTTATAGTCATTTAGAAGAAAACTCAAACATGGCAATAATGGGTAACAAAAGAAAGTCACATGGAACAAAGAATCATTTAAGTCATATGGAACAAAGAATCATTTGTTTTTAAATAAAGTCATAATGGAGAACTGTAAAAAGGGGAAGAATCTAAGTATATCATGGACAGACTACAGAAAAGCATTTGACAACATACCACATTCACATATAAACGAGTGCTTACAAATGTATAAGGTATATGCCACACTGTTCAATTTCATTGCAGCAATGATAAAACAGTGGCAAACCACTTTGCAGTTAAGTCAGAATAAACAACAAATTATTATTATATGGATAAAAATTCAAAGGGGGGATATTCCAGTGTGACTCTTCATCAAGACTGCTCTTTTGTCTTGCTGTCTGCTTAACATATTAGGTCATTGCTACAACTTGGCTCCCAGAAAACAGCAAAGTTAAAGACTTCTCATTTTCTTTTTGTGTATGATTTAAAACTGTATAGTTTCTCAGATGAGGAGCGGAAAGCACAACACCAGGTGATCAAAATTTCTCAGATGACGTAAGAATGTAATTTGGTCTTGATAAATGTCCAAAAGCAAGATTTTAAAACTGGAAAGCTGCAGCACCAATAAAATAGTCTGGGACAGAAATGTGATATAAAATAAACTGAGTACAAAGGAGTGTATAAATACTTGGGAATTGATAGAGCAACAATAAAGCATGAACAAATGTGAATAAAACTTAGTAAGGAATACTTTAGAAGACTAAAATTAATACTGAAAACAGTCCTGACATCTAGGATCAGAGTCCAAGCTATAAACCAATTTGCTCTTCCTGTTCTAACTTATACTTTTGGCTTGATTGATTGGCCCCAAAACGTATTGGAGTAGTTGAACAGGAAAACAAAAAAAAATGCTTCATGCTTATGGAAAACAAGAGAGATGTTTCATGATTATTAAATTAGTTATAAAAATCAGTGTATACCATGATTATATATTTCTCATTCTGAAGAAGGTATAGACTCCCTCAAAATTGATATTATGTACACATCTGCAATCACAGGACTGCATACATATATATATATATATATATATATATATATATATATATATGGATTCTTATTACAAGAACGAAAGTTCACTACTTCGAACTTGTAATAGGAAGCCTCACTTCTGCTAAAGTTCACTTTAATGAAAGTGAACTTTTGCGTAAGTGCACTTCACCGAAAACACCGCAGCACAGTGGAGGACATAAAAAACAAGCTATGACCTCCACTATGGTGCGATAGTCACAGACCTTAGGTTAGGGCATGGGTTAGGGTAGGGATAGTTAGTAAAGCTATCCCCTTGCCCTAACCCTAAGGTTCATGACTATCGCATCATAGTGGAGGACATTGCTATGTCCTTCACTGCGTTGCAGTCGTCACAGACCTCAGGATTAGGGCACAGGTCATGGTAAGGGGATAGTCCTAAAGGCTATCTCCTTACTATGACCCGTGCCCTAACCCTAAGGTCCGTGTGTACTGCACGGAAGTTCAGTACAACACCCGTTCGTTGTACTAAACTTCGCGTAAGTGCACTTTCGCTGCAGTGAGCATTCCATGCACTATTTCAAATTAGTGAAAATTCGATCTAATGTATGGAACCCATATATATATATATATATATATATATATATATATATATATATATATATATATTATATATAAATATATATCTCTGCTGATCTCACAAGATCAAAATATAGTGAACGTTTTAAACATAGGGGAAATAAGTCTACGATGACTTCCCTGCTTAGATTAGTGTCAATTAGGAATGAGAATCAGACTAGAAATAAATAAAAATCATGAAGCAACGAAATGTGACAAAAAACAAAAGAATGAATATAAGCTGACGGATCAGATGACAAGGCCAGCAATATGGAAAATGCATAAATATAGTTGCAAGTACAAATAACTCTTGGAACAACCTCATGTTGATCAGGCCCAAATGCAGGAATGGTTATGGACAGGTGAATTTAAACAAAATGATGAGAGGTTAATACTGGTGGCCCAGGATTGTGGACTATGTGCATGTTGGTTTGCAAAGTCCATCAAACATGTGGGAGAAATGGACAAATGTAGGTTTTGTAAAATCGAATTGGAAACAGTTGCACACCTCATTGCTAGTTGTGACATACTAATGGCAGAAGGACTGTATACTGAAAGGTGTAATAACGTGGCAAGCCTGTTGCACTGGGGATTATGCAAACATTAAAATACTGAAGTAGCTGGGAAACATTGGAAACATGAGACATAAATCACTAGCAAAAATGATGATATTTGTATCACATAGGATCACCATTACCAACAATTAAAAACATAAATACGAGAAAACCATCTATAGTAGTCTATGAAAAGAAGACAAAAGTATTGATAATTGAAACTGCTACTCTTATGTACACAGAGACACAGAATTATAAAATGCCTCTGTTTACAGGCAGTAATGAGGACAATGTGAAAGGAGGTACCCAGGCAGTTCCAAGAGCAGTAGGAAAAATGGGTCTTATAAAAATGAATTTACAGTCATACTAATATATGCTACTGATACATGTAGCTTCATATGAATTGGAGGAGGAGTCAGTTGTAGGCACACTGAGGGTGCTGCGAAGAGAACTTCTGTCTAACATCTTGATGTTAGACAGAAGTTCTCTTCGCAGCACCCTCAGTGTGATAGAAACACTGCTAATTTCATGAACTGCATTCATACTTTGACTTAAGAATGGAGTCCATTCCCATCATGGTATTAGAAACACAAAGACTTTGAGAAATTAAAAAGAGAGCACAGATATTTACATGTATAGAACCCACCACTATTTTTGTAACCAGAGATAGGATTGAAAAAGGTCTGATAAGGACAAAGTTTACCAATCTGTGTATAACATAAATAGATTCCATAAAAATGCAATAATGTTATTATGCATGATTTGTCTATTGAGTGTTCATCCTTTTTCTTCAGTATTTCTTATAAAGCATCTTATTTCAGATTTTACTTCTGCCATTTCCTAAACATGTCCTGTATAATGTTTTTAGATTTGTATAATTAGATAGCCTTCTTATCCAATACATACACCTGTATAAAATGAGTATACAATTATTCAAATATAAAATAAAAGCTAGTACGTTATACTTTTTTCTCTTTATTCAGACCAATAAATAAATAAATTGTGAGAAAAAATATCTCAGTGAACTAACAAACAGCAGGGTATAACAAAGTTGCTCCTCCTCCTTCCCTGCACTAGATTTTAATACCACAATGCAATTCAGGAATAAGATATTCCTACGTTTTGGTATCGGTGCTTCTTGTATCATAATGATACTACTAACGTAACCAACTTACTGATACTGTCATTATTACATAGCTTAGTTTATGTCTATCAAAATCATCATATTTTATTTTTCTGGAACTTGTTTGTACTTGATGTAAAGTCTATCATTCTCAATCATAAAATCAAAACCCTAAAGTTCTGTCTCTTGTACAAGTGTAATCCCTCAAGTTCTACAGCCTCATTTTCTATTCCTCTTCCAAAAGGACTTATTTTTATCAAACTGCCAACCAAAAATACAGATGTCATCATTTGTGTTCCTGCTTCCCTGTGGCCCATTTTTACATGGTGAGAATACAATGTATTACATCTATAAACTATCCAACAAATAAATTGAATAGAACTTGTTTTTCACAAAGAAAAGAAAAAAAAAACAAAAAAAAACATCAGGACCAACCTATTAAACCACCTACCCTGGCACATGTACTATGATATTTTCCTAACCAACCTTCCATCATGAAGATTATGGATGACTGACAGTACACTGGATGCCTTATTCAAAATAAATGTATTCATTTATTCATTCATTCATTCATTTCCCCAGTTACCCATATTATCCAGTTCAGGGGACAGGGAAGCCAGATAATATTTCAACATTGAGCATGTCTGTGTGGGAGGAGAGGCAATGGAATCTAATCGTGAATCAAACATTAGTCGATGGCAAGGCACACATGTGCATTCATCTCCCACTAATGATGTTCACACACACAATATGATGGATCACTAATTCACCCACAGGAATTATTTTCAATATATGAGAAAGATGAAGAAGATTTCAGCAACATATTCTCCATGATGGTACTATTTTTATCAGATATTTTAATTCTCCTAAGGTAAATGGTTTGGATAGATATTGTATTTTTGTATTTTATTACATGTAAGTCATGTGTGTATTCCAGGCATTTACTGCTTAACTGTTTTTCTGAATCATGAAGGTTCTAAAAATATTTATACAAAATGTATTTTTCCATGCCATGTTCTTTCTTTCTTTCTTTCTTTCTTTCTTTCTTTCTTTCTTTCTTTCTTTCATTCCTTCCTCCCTTCCTTCCTACCAATATTCAGGATTCATTACCATATACTTCAGTGATAATACAGTTAGCGTCTTTAATATTTGGTGACATAGTCTTCAGCCATTTATGGGGATACATGGCACACATAACTCACTGAGGTACCCGAGATATAGTCCCAGTTTTATGTGTTATGTCTAATGTTTTTATTGTATTTCTCCATGATTTAATTCTAAACTATATTTATGTTTTTGAAAGCACATTTTGAGAATTTTATGTTTTTGACTTGTTTCATAGTTTGCTGTTTACTGTTTGCTGTTTCTTTGAGACATGAAGTAGTCAAGGGTAACAGTTAATATAAACTAACCCTCTATTTTAATACTGTGTGGCAATGTTGTCTGTACCGAATCTGAAAAAGTTCCATGTGGATCAGCAACCAGTTTTATTCAAATTTGTTATATAAATAGATTACAGTATTGTGTAGGTAATAATATTTTAACAAAGATAACTGATAATTCAAAAGATTTTCAAAGTACATATATAGTAAAGAAAGCAAAGGCTAAATAATATGTTCAGCACAATGCAGAAATACAAAAGCAAGCTGATGTTTTACATGTTGGGTGAGATGATTTGTAAAATGCAAATGTTTAAACAAGTAAAGAAACAGGAGGTGTTCATTGGACAGACAATAAAACAGGAGATGTTCAGGAGACAGGCAATAAAACAGGAGGTGTGCATTGGACAGACAATAAAAAGGATTTGTGCAGTGGATATATCTCAGAGTCTATGTTTGGCTACTAAATGTGAGAAAATGTAAACCAGTGAACAGAGAAAGTAAAACAGAAAACAGGACAGTCATCAAACTACAACAGCTTAAAAAAAAATACATAGAATGGCGATAGTCAGCCAACATCACACACACAACCAGCCAAGGTGGGGGGGGGGTCGCACCCCCCACACCCCTGCAATGTAGGGGACTGCACCCTCCCACATGCCCCTGAACTATATATACCAACTCAGAGATTAAATTACAGTGGGGAAAAAGAAAAATTTAAAAGGTATCCCTTCACTTACCTTACGTGTCGTGTTACTTCCTGGTTGTTGGCCAGCTATGACCATTCAAAGTAGGATTTATTTGACATTGTTGTAGTTCAATGATTGTCCCATTTGCTGTTTTGTGATTCACATTTTTTTTAATTCAGTACCTACACATGGACCCTAGATCTCACATGGTCAAGGATAAAGTGAGGCACAGTATAACAGCTAGGTGCTTTTAGCTGCTGACCACACAACCCCAGAATGTCTTAACTGGATTATAAAAATGGGAAACTTAAAGTATAGTCTAGGAAAAGGCTTACTAAAATTGATGTTAAGCCCTTCTGATTTTAGTAATACTTGAGACAGACTTATTATCAGTTTTACTAAGGAGTTTTTCCTAGAATACAATTCCCCATTTGTTCATCACATTTCACTGCACTTTTTATTTTCTCTCAGTGTTTGCCCAATTTCATCTTCCACTTAAGGTACCTCTTTTGTGTAGTACAGTAGTAGTAGTACATACTTTCTGTAAGCACTTTGTTGTGTGACCTTGTTTTTCCTCCTACTCATAATATCCTAATTAGCTTTCCTTAAGCTATCATTGTACCACATCTTCTTGCGGCTCCTAAAAGTGTTTGTAACTACAAAATACAGTATTATTTTTAGTCATTACCCCATTTTCCTCTCTTCTCTTCAACATGGATGTCTATTTACTGCAGTTCATGTTATACGTTGTCTTCCACTTTCCCTCCCCTCATATAGTTTTCTTTATTCGCTTTTACTAGCATGCGTTTTGCAGACTCTGTCCAATTTACAGTACAGTGAAAATTCATCGTCATGTTAAGAAACTGAGCAGTATACATGGACTCATCAATGTATGCTGCATGTTTTAACAATGCAGTGGTGCACAAAATACTTCAAATACCTACTATAGAAAACTGCTGCACTTTTCAGTGCTTCTGCATGGTTACCTTCCTAGTTTGTCCTTTCTCCACTAATCTTTCCACCATACTCTATACATCTTGTGATATCCTTTCCCCAGAAACACCTCTGCAATGTTTTTGACACAAAAAAACAGTCAAACTTATCTAGTACACTGGATAGGTTTCCCCTAGTGCTTGTAAATACTAAACAAGGCTTTCCCTAAAACTGGTTCTATGCTCAGCAGTATTGCCTATTTGTTTTTTGATACCAAGCTCATATCTTTTTTCTGTCTTTCAGTCAGGTTATGACTAAAAATAGTTATTTGACCAATTTGCACAACTACCTATGAATTAAATGTAACAAATAAATAAATAAATATAATAAATATATTTCATTAGCTGATTTATATAAATTAAATATATTGTTGTCTTTCGGCTTTTCCCGGTTAGGGGTCGCCACAGCGGAACTCCGGTCCGCTAATGATTGGCAGTAGATTTTGATGAACGCCGAGGTGCCAGCTCGACGTTCAACCTTCAACTAAGGCACACCCATTTACGCATGTCTTTCGAACGCCCACCCAACCATGGTGAGGACATGCAGACTCCACACAGACGGCACTCCCCGCACTCCAGCCGAGAATCGAATGGGAGAATCTCTTGCTGTGAGGCAACAACGCTACTGCTGCACCACCGTATTTACTTAACATTTTTTTCTAACAGTTTTTGGTGTGCTGTCTTTGCAGAATTAGTCATCAGTATGTGAGTTTATTATGTAGTGTATATTTAATTTATTCATATAAATTAAATATACACTACATAATAAACTCACATACTGATGGCTAATTCTGCAAAGACAGCACACCAAAAACTGTTAGAAAAAAATGTTAAGTAAATAAATGCATACATGCAACATGAAAATATGATGACCTCAGCATTAAACTAATAAGTAGCAGAGGTCATTGGGCAAATTCCCCTTCAACACATACACAGAGATGGTTCAGGAAATAGAGGTGCCTTGTAAAAATATTTGGTGTAGTTTCTGTTTCTGTGCTATTCATCAAAGTAGTTGTTCTTTGTACTGCTTTTGACAGACCACTAAATGGTATCCTGTCTCACTGAGCAGCTATAATTAAAATCTCCAAAAAGCAGTAGTCATATAACTTGCTGGTCACATCACTTCAAGCCATAGTGCACTTGTTTCAGCAGTCTAGAAGGAATGTGATCATTTTTTCCATCCAGCCTAATATGATGGATGAGTAGACAAACTGTTGCTATTACATGGATTTGCTTCTTTAATGCATCTCTAAAACTCATTAACTGATTTGAACCAAAAATAATACTTTCAACTTAAATGTAAAGGTAGACAGAAATATACAGCACACAAAAAGGCCAGGTAGCTTCTTAAGATGCTGTTTCAGCATGTAAACCTATACAAATGGACCATTTAGTTTTATTTTTTGTGCTTTACATTAGTAGCAATCATTGATAAGAATTAGTCACAAAGCAAACAAAAGTACTGCAGCTTCATGCCGCTCATATAAGCAGTTGTCTAAATGGCTACCCTGTGGTTAGCTGAATTATTCATTTTAAAAAGAAATTATCTATCTAACCTGTCTGCCTATTAGAGTCAACACAGAGACCATATGAAATTCTGAAGTGGCACTTTCTGACTTTCCAGATAACTGATGAAGCTGTTAAGTGAAAACAGGCTTAAGTGCTGAATTTGCATAATAATGCACTGTTTACATTTATGGATTTTTTTCTTTCTTTTTTTTTAGTTCATCAGGAAGGCACAACTCATTTCTAGGAAAATGTGGGAGTTGGAAAATTGGTTGTATGGTTAAAAGGGATTATGTTGGGGGAGGTCAGGCAGAAAATACAGCCTCAAGGGTCAGAAAGGAAACTTTTGAACTTTTTATGTCACCAGGGAAGGGGTTTAAAGATTAATTGACAAGAAAATGGTGAAGATGATGTGAACTGAGGAGGAAGGTAATTTGCTTGGTCTGTGCAAAAACAAATGGAAGGACTTGTGCGGATGGGGGAATCAGGGAATCATAAATCACAGGCTACTCTGGTGTAAAAAAGGGCAAGAGAATGCTACCATGGAAGGGATAGGCAGTCATTGCTTACTGACAAATGACCAAATGACTATGATTAAGGAATCTCATTGTCATGCAAAACAACAGAGGTCTTTCATAATATGGGGGGACCTGCAAGCCTATTGCCATATAATGGGAACTTTAGGTTTCTACCTATGACTGAAAAAGATAGTGAAGTGAAATTATGAAAGTGAAATGATATTCTTATTGATTAAATGGCGAAAAAAATGTGTGCATATAGTCTGGAAATAATAATAAGCATTGTGGAGGAGAATGAAATATAGAAATAAAAAATGTGGACACTCTATAACAGAGTGTGAAAACACTGCAACCCTGAACTCATACCACTGCAATATAGACTTCTTGTACACATACTCAATAATCACAGAATGAACTGACTGAAGAGTATCTGTTCATACACAGAAAAGGAGAGTGACCTTCAATGCAAGTCTGGTTAAGAGCTATTGTGCCAAGAGTCCTCCTTTCCTTCTGGCCACCATGCCCAGCATGTAGTTTGATGGAGGACAGGGAACTAGCTGGGCTATAGTTCAATAAACAGGCAGTGAAGGTGGGGTAAATCAGGTAGCCTAGGATGGCAGGTATAGGATAAGAGGATTTAGGCAGAAAACCAAGACTACTGGTAACCTATGTCTTGGTAGCCTGATTTTTTTTTTTTTTTTTTTTTTTTTTTTTTGGTAAAGGAAGCAAGCACTTCCTCCCTTTCTTGGTTTCTATCATGGGATACTGATGGCAAGTAATAGACCAATTCTGTTCCATGAAATTATGATGGAGAAGTCTTTTTATATCATCAAAAAGAGGGTGGTAATGTTTGGTCTAAAGAGAATGGTAAAGATCATACAGATTGGGGAGGCAGGCAGGAAGCATGGCCATCCTGGACCATTGGAAGGAAGGAAGGTCTTGTGATGACAGGGAGGCAAAACACATAGCATTCCATGGCATTAAAGAGTCAGGGGGTAGGACAAGGCTGTCCAGCAAAGATAGGCTGACATAACTGATTGGCAGATAACTGAAGTGCTAAGGCAGAAGCAACTGGTGGTGAAGCAAAGATGACAAAGGCAAGGTGATGGCATGACACAGAATTGCTCTTCAAGTATCTAGAAGGGCTCATAACAGTATTGAAAGTAAATAATCATGAGCCATCAAATACTGAAGAAACTGCTATAAAAGGTAGAAACTGTAATAAGCAAATGGAACTGAATTACATTTGGAAATGAGACTTTATGATACTATATATGTAAAATTGGAAAAACTATGCATACATGACTTCATGTCATAGCGGGAAAATAAACACTGTTTATATATGTTAAATAAAGTCAAATTGGCAGAAAGGCACCTGTCTTGTGATGTGGCAAAGTGGCATTTTCCACCTGTTATGGCTTTATCAGAAAGACACACATTGTTTTCTCATTTCTTCACTCATTCGCCTTCTTCTTATACCTGTTACACACATGCATGTTATCTTCTGCTATCACTGCCTATTATAATTTATGAATGGTGAAGCAGTCATTGAATATCTATGGCAAAGAGTCTAAAGGCATAAAAATTCAAATGTAATAAACTTATTAACACACATGCAACCATGAATCCAATTAAAATCAATAAATGGGCAGGGATTTAGTTATCATTAACGGCAATTTACTTAACGTTAAGCATTGACAAAGGAGGGCTTCTTATGTAAGGTGCAGGAATTTCTGGTCTTGGATTTGATGTGTGAATTGTAAACTAATACTAGAAAGTAGACCATCAAACAGATTATGTTTATACTGGTGACATGCAGGACACAGTCTTATGTGAATATATTTCCCAGAATCCCTTGCAACTAGCTCCAAACAAGGCATTTTGACACAGAGACTTCAGAAGCTATAGTGAAAGCTGGAATTTTCTTTTATTTTCATATATATTCAAAATATTCTCTTATTTTTAGTTAGGATTACTGGGGAAATCAGAACCTATTCCAGTACTCAAAGTGCATAAGTGAGACAAATGATGTCGCAGGTGATCCAAGTCCATCAGAGGAAGCACATGCAGACATCTATGAGCAATGTTGAGGACTGTCTGTTCAGCTACAGCATGTCTATATACAGACACACCTATAAACAATGTTGGGGACTGTCTAATCACCTACAGCATGTCTACATACAGAAGCATCTTTGAGCAATGGTGAGGACTGCCTATTCACTTACAGCATGTCTACATACAAAAACACCTAGAAACAATGGTGAGGACTGTGTATTCACCTACAGCATGTCTACATAGAGAAACACCTATGAACAATGGTGAGGACTGTCTATTCACCTACAGTATGTCTACATACAGAAACACCTATAAACAATAGTGATGACTGTCTATTCACCTACAGCATGTCTATATACAGAAACACCTATAAACAATGGTGAGGATTGTATATTCACCTATAGCATGTCTACATACAGAAACACCTATGAACAATGATGGGGACTGTATATTCACCTACAGCATGTCTATATACAAAAACACCTATAAACAATGGTGAAGACTGTTTTTTCACCCATAGCATGTTTATGTACAGAAACATCTACAAACAGTTATGAGCACTACCTTTTCACCTACAGCATGTCTACATATAGAAACACCTATGAACAATGGTGAGGACTCTCAATTCACCTACAGCATGTCTACAACAGAAATACATATGAACAAAGGTGAGGACTGTTTATTCACCTACAGTATGTCTACATAACAAACATCTAGGAGCAGTGGTGAGGACTCTGTATTCACCTAAAACATGTCTACATAAGAAACATCTATGAGCAATTCTGAAGACTGTTTATTCACCTACAGTATGTCTACATAAAGAAACACCTATAAACAATGGTGAGGACTGTATTTTCACCTACAGGATGTCTCTGCACAGAAACATCTACAAACAATGCTGAGGACTATCTATTCTCCTACAGCATGTCTACATACAGAAACACCTATGAACAATGGTGAGGACTGTCTCTTCACCTACAGCATGTCTATGTACAGAAACATCTACGAACAGTCATGAGGACTACCTATTCACCTACAGCTTGTCTACATACAGAAACACCTATGAACAATGGTGAGGACTGTCTATTGACCTGCAGCATGTCTACATACAGAAACACCTATGAACAGTGGTGATGACTGTCTATTCACCTACAGTATGTCTACATAAGAAACATCTGAACAATGGTAAGAAACGTCCACTAATGCATGATATGCCTTTAGGCATAGATTGAAGCTGAACCATCTTAAAACTGGTGAGAGCAAATGCAGAAATCACCCTTGCAGAGAAATTAACTAGAAAAACCAAGTGGCGCAAAGCTAAGTACAATATTGTGTCAGCCTTTTATCTACTTATGAACGTATGCTTATGTGTATTTATTTTGTTATAAATTCGCTTCTTTTGTTTGGCTTTTCCAGTACAAAATGTAAAGAATTTGCTGTCAACAAAGGCAATGTGCAGGTAGATAGCCAAATACAACCTGAAAGAAACATTTATAATAGATATTAGGGTTCTGTTCTACCTGTATAATTCTGATAGCTACAAAAACAAAAAGAAAAAAAATATTTATTGCCATGTACCTAAAACAAAAGGGCTTCTGTTTATAGTAGTCCTACATGTTTAACAACATTAATACAGAACAGTTCTTAAAGAGTCTATAAATATCAAACATTTTAAAATAATGAACATTGTGTTGTGGGACACATCTTGTAAGCTATACAGGTATAGATTACAAAAAGCATTTGACAGCATTACACTTCATGGGAAAAAGAATTTGGCTGCCAGACAACAACCCTGTTTACAGATTTTTTTATCTACTTTTTATGGATGACTTAAAAGTTCATCAGATAAGGAGTTGAATGCACAACAACAAATGGTTAAAACTTTCTCAGATATAAGAAGGAAATTTGTCCCTGATAAATTTGCAAAAGCAGCATTTAAAACAGGAAAGCTGCAGCACCAAGAAAATTACCAAGAATGTGATAAAAGAAACTTGAGCAGGAGGGAGTGTATAAATGCAAAACATGCTCAGTAAGGAACACTTCAGTATACTAAAACTGACACTGAAAATTGCATTGACATCTTGGAATAAAGTCCAAGCTATAAATTAAATTGTTCTTCCTGGTCTGTTTTGAGGTGGTTGAGTGGTCCCCCAAATTATTGGAATAAATGTATATGAAAACAACAAAAACATCAGATGATATATAGAAATCAGTGTATAACAAAATTCATCACTCTGAAGGAGGTACGGGCCACCATGAAATTGATTACAGATATAGATCTGCAGTCATAACATTGCATAGGTATTTGCTGACCTCATCAAATCCAAACATAGTGAATGTTTTAAAACAGAAGGAAAAGAAGTCTAAGATGAAATCTCTGCTTAGTTTAGCAGAAGCATTTTGGTATCAAGCTGGACTGGAAATCGGACCAGAAGTAGCTAAAAATCAGACAGGAACTGAATGTGCTAAAAAACAAAAATAAAGAATATAAGGTGAAGGATCAGATGAGGAGGAATGAAATGTGGAAAATCCATAAATATAACCACATATTGACCAAAATTTGACTAAGGAATGGTTAAGGAGAGGAGAACTGAAACCAAAGGATGCAAGGATGACAACAGCAGCCCAGAACAGTGCACTGCATATACACTGGTTTACAAAACCCATTGAAAAGGTGGGAGAAACAGACACATGCAGCTTCTATAAAAAAAGAACTGAAAACAGTCACAAATCTTGTTGCTTGGTGTGATACAGTTGTGGCAGAGGGCCTATATACTGAAAGGCACAATAATGTTGTAAGACTATTGCATTGGGAATTGTGAAATTACTAAGATATAGAAGCAGCTAAGATGCACTGGAAAATTAACCTTAAAATCATTGTAGAGAATGATATAGCAATAACCCACGCCTGGGTGTGGGTAATGCTAAATTTACCCACGGTTGGCGTGGTTTGGTCCCGAGGGCCCGAGGGGAAGCAAAACCAACCATCAAATGGGTATTAAAGCATTTTACCCACCCAGAAGTTATATTAATTATTTGCTCATAATATTAGATGAAAAAGAATTACTTTTCTGTTTTCGCCCATGGCATACTAATTTGCCGCCTTCCTTCGCGCCAATCTATCGCGGCGGCGGTTCTGATGTACTGTGGCGCCTGCGGATATACATCAACTCATGCGAACAAAGCAAAAAGCAGATAAAGAAAAGCTTTTTTTTATATTTGCTCTTAAAAATAATTAACATAACATTGTTAAAACAGTTTAAACATAGCGCAAACAGAGTAAAAATCTTAACTTGTTGCTTTCTCATGTTAAAACAACAACTTTTAACATAGCGCTGCTCAAAAGCTTGGGAGATCTTGCTGCTTTTGTAAAAATTTTTAAAAACTCGTAAATAGCGAAAACACTTAAACACGGTTAAATAAAGCTAACAATGCAAAACTATGTAGCAAATAGTTACCCGGACAAAGATTCAATTGTACATAAAAAAAGTCATTTTAAATGAAAAGATTGCTGAAAAATTACTAATTACAAATGGAAAAAGTATAACTTTTTAAAGTCGGGTATAATAAAGTATATACCACATAGGATCATTACCAATGGTTAAAAAAAGATGCCAGAAAGCCAGATATAGTAGTCCATGAAAAAAAAAAGACAAAAGTAACATTAATCATTGAAATTGCTATATCCAGTGATTACAGTGTCTTATGTACAGACACACACAAAGTCATAAAATGTCAGGATTTGCAAGCAGAAATGAGAGTGATGTAGAAGAAAGAAAACCAGACAGTTCCAACAATATGAAGAGCAATGGGTCTCATAAAAAAGAATTTACAGTCTTATTTAGATATGCTCTTAACATGTAACCCCATTAGAATTATAGAAGCAGGCAACTCTGGGCACATTGCGGGCGCTGAGAAGAGCACTCTTGGCTAACAATAAAGACTGACACAATGGTAATTTCATGAACTCTTATCATACACCGATTTACTCATGGAGCCCATTCCCATCATGATATTAGAAACCCAAAAGACATTCAGCTGCTTAAGCTATACTACCATCTCTATGTTTACTACTTCAGTTCAGAAATGTTTGCAAGATTCAAGTAATTTAATGTGAAATATGCAGTGGATACAGACATATGTTTACATGTGTCTGACAGTGTATATTTCTTAGAGAGTCTGAGAGAATGAAACAGGACAAAAACTGCACAGAGCACCAGTCTCCTGCTTCAACTTGAACAGCATGGTCATTCCTACAGTTTACTATCATATTGTTGAAAGACTCAACATTTTTGAGTCGCTTTATCGACTCATATGATTGAATTTGTAAAAACCATATTTGCAGCTATTAGCACAGAAGAAGAAACTTGCCTGAGATTTTTATGACTTTAGGAATAGCCATGCATTTGTATTGGCCAGATCGAGAATGACTACAGAAATGTGGTATGGTACTGGTGGAGACACCAATGTTAAAAAAGGTGCTGAACAGAATGGACTTAATGTGAACAATAATGACCCTGGACAGTTAAACACTGGACAGCATGATGGGTCGATTTATACTACACCACTGAATAACTCACCTAAAGCATCTATTTCATCTATGTGTGGGGGACTGACCCATGTTGATCCTCAACAGATTGTTAAGAGAAAACTACAAGTCAATGTATTTCTGATCTGGTTTTTCCTGGTTTACCCCTGCCAGTACAGCAGGAGTTCTCTGAAATGCTCCATAAGTTAAGGGAGGAACAACAGGAAACAACTGGTAGAAGGGAACCATTGTACCTTGAAGTGGATGTGGCAACTGGCCACCAGTCCATAGTATTGAATATTTCTAATAGAACATTGATTGACAGTGAGACATCTGTTTTGAATCGTGGGCTGTCTTTTATCCATGCACAAGGAGGTGATCTGGTGGACACTGTGATTGATTTAAGAATGTTTGCGGGAACTTTGACATTGAAAATATTGTATAATACTGACAGTAATAATCATAGAGATAACTATTTAAAAAAAACTAGCTTATATATGCCATCTTCCAATCATATTCTTTAAGCTTTTGTTAAAATGCATGAGAATAATATATCTGCCTTGTTTATGTGTCAAAGGAATAAGAAGTGTTTTTCTAAGTTAACACGGTCTGAGTGGGAAGCCTTAGCTAATCTGCAAACTTATAGGGACATTGTTATACGACCGACTGACAAAGGTGGTTCAGTTGTAGTTATGGACTATGATTTTTATTTTTTATCTGTGAAACGGATGCTATCTGATGATAATACATATTTAAAGATTGATGTAGATGCTGTTGGATCTATGACTGAATGTTCATAGAGCTGTTAATGATTGTCTACTCAGTGGAAGTATTACCTTTGAGTTATCTAATTATCTTACTGTTCATTTCCCTTTAGTCCCTAGTTTTTAGGATCTTCCTAAGGTGCATAAGAGTTTGACAACACCACTGTTTAGACTCATTGTTTCTGGAGGAAGTTGGCTGAGCAAACCATTCTCCATTTATGTCGAGAAGTTATGGAGACCTGCCCTTGATAGGAATACTGTGGTCCTTAGGGACACTAAACATTTTTTACAGGACTTACATCAGTTTACTAGACAGAATGTTATTCCTATTGACTGTTTGCTAGTCATTTAGGATGTGGTTTCATTATTTACAATAATTCTGAATTAAGATGGTATTGAATTAGTTAAAGCCTATTTGGCTGAGAATAGCTACTATGACAACAGACAGATAGATATGTTGTGCTTGTTTATTGAAATTGTCTTTGAAAACACTGTGTTTTTATTTGATGGGACATACTATTTGCAGAGATTTGGCGTAGCTATGGGCAATTCCTGCGCCAACAGCTATGGTAATATGGTCTTGGCTCAATGGGAAAATAGTTGTGTTTTCACATCTCAGAGATTTTGAAATCATATATTATTTTGTCATTTTGTGGATGATGCATTTTTACTATTCTGGTTTTCTCACTGAGTTGGACAGTTTTTTTTAAATTTTGCATGGTACTACTAGTTTTCTTAAGTTTTCTGCTAATTATACTAATTTTTATTGATTTTTTGGATGCTAGGGTTCAAAGGCAGCCAGACTTGACATTCACTACATGATTATATAAGAAAGATTGCTACAAGTGTTCCCTGTTACATAGATCCAGCATGCACCCCAAGCATGTTTTTCGGACTGTTGCTAGAGGGCAGGGCATGAGGACATCCAGGTTGAATGTTAACAATAATGATTTGTTGAGAGAGTTGGATACTCTTAAGCAAGACTTGATTGGTAGAGGCTGTGGTCTACATTAAGTATATCTACCAGATTTATGAGGTCCAAACCTTATTTTTCAGTCCCGGACTGCGGTATGAAGCCAGGAAGATTTTTTTTCAATTGGACTGATATTAGGGTTCTCATTTATTACAGCGGCAAAATTAGGGCTATTATTGATAGATTTAGTAAGCACTGGATGACTTTGTTAGCGGATCAAGGGAACTGAGAAATCAATGGCGTTAAACCTAGTCTCTGCTATAAGAACAGGAAGTCCTGAAGAGGTTACTTTGCTATCCTTCAAGTTATGAACATTGAGGGTCTATAATGCCAATTTTCTGGTATGGTACCCTGTGGTAACTGCAGTTACTGCTGTTATACTGATACCACTAATCGTTTTGTACACCCAGATACAGTAATGGAATATTCCTTTAAGGTTTAAGCTAGTTGCTGCATGAGGAATCTTGTGTATTTAGCTCACTGTGAAGCCTGTAGGAGTTTCTATATAGGGAAAACAAACAGGTCTTTTAATACGAGGATCCATGAGCACCTTTACTATGTTAGGAAAGGGAATGGAACCAATGCCCTTGCTAAACGTGTCATTAGAAAGGGGAGTTTGCATGAGTTTAACTTTTTAATTATTGACCGTTTGTCTGAGAGTGAATGCTTAGGTGATTTTAGTAATGTTTCTTAGAATTCTGAGTTAAGATGGATTATTACCCTCAGGGCTGACTGAGGATCTGGCTTGGATGACCATGTTTCTCTCAGGCTGGTATCGAAATCATGGAGACTAGTGAGATAGAATGAAATCAAGTCTGGTGTTACTATGAAGGTTTTAGTTTGCATCTTTGGGTCTATATTAAAAACTTGAACGTTTACTTAACCGAATACCTAAACGCCGATGTGTCTTCATTGAACTGCGAAAACATCGATTGTCCTGAAGTGCGAAATCCAAAACATCGATTCATCATGATTGGCCCTTCTGCAGTATAGCTCCATAAGGTAAGTGTGCGATAGTTAAGGACCTTAGGGTTATGGTGCGGGTTAAGGTAAGTGCATAGATGGTAATGTATGTTAGATTTAGTGTAGGGTTAGAAGTAGGGTTTTATTAAGTGTATGTGTGTGGATTATTTAGTTTGTTTGGGCATAGCTTTTTAAGGTAAGTGTGCCATAGTTATGGACCTTAGGGTTAGGGTGCGGGTTACGTTAAGTGCATACTTGGCGGTATATGAAAGATTTAGTGTAGGGTTAGAAGTAGGGTTTAGTTTAGGGTTAGAAGTAGGGTTTTGGTTAGTGTATGTATGTGGTTTATTTAGTTTGTTTGTGTAGGTAGTATGTAGTGGGCGGTGGGATGGGACTACTATGACATTCTGAGTTTTTGAATTTCGCGGTTTAGCACGTTCGGTTATTTGTGGTTCGCGGAATATGTGTCGGCATTTAGGTGTTCGGGTAAGTAAACTTTCGAGATTTTGATATAGACCTGCATGTTTTCTAATGCACTCATTTTAATGGATGATTTCCATTAGGGTATTTGTTCTGTTTGTGTTCTTATGTAATCATATTGTTTACTGCAACTGCGATTATTAATTGAGCTGTAGTTAGAGATTCATTAGTGAGCCATTAGTTACTGTTTATGCTATAATCTATAGCATACACTCTACATATTGAATTGTAGCTCAAGTACTTTAATTTAATCATATAGTTTGTAACATTTTAAGTAGAAGGTGGAGCTGATCACCTTAATTTTGATGCTGGGTTTGAGGAGACATTGTAATTAGTATTTAGAGCCTGTGACTGGCTTCCATTGTATTTGTTATTTGACAACCGTGAATGCTTCATGTTTCTATTGATGGCTAATTTCAGACTGATATTTTTGTTTTATGGAATTCACTCTATTTTTTATGGTCTGAAGAAGCATTTAATTTTAACAGAAAAGCACTTACAATCTTAATAAAAGTTGCATTTTGTGCTTTTAAGTTCCGTTTATATGTTATTTTATTCTAATCTGCTATTGTTTAATGACCGTGTTTCAGTGTCCAGTATATTTTATTTTTATTTTTTGCATTTGCATCATCTTGAAAATGTTAAGAGCGATGATCAACATTCAAACCAATTTGAATTACGCTTACAAATCTCCATTCATTTAAACCATGATTACAGAACACCTGATCAGTTCTTTGCTTTCGGTTTAACGCATTCTGAATGTTTTGGCTCGCTTTATGAACCACTCATGCAAGTGATTACGCAAATGCGAAATCCGCGTGTCATTACATATTTTGATAGTAAATCCATCCCTACAGCATCATGTCAGTTTTCATTACCTAGAATGTATCAGCTGTGAAGAGTGATAAGATAATAGGTAATTACTAGGCAATCAGTCCATCGACTATTTCATGCCTACCCAATATTCATACAGTGCCTAAAGGTGAAAATCAAAATATGTACCTTGTATAAGTGAGGAAAACACTTTAACCATTATCTCAACCTCCAACCCTCTAAGGTTCATAAGTTTTATAGGTAAATACTAAGCTATCTGTCAGAAGATTATTACAAGCCTAGCTGATAACCAGAGGTCAGAATAAAACCATGCACCTTGCACCACTATGATAATGACCTTAACCATTACGCAAATCCTGCTTATCAGCAACAGGGTCAGAGAAGTGAAAGGACAATATTAACTCCCATTTGAGACTCAAACCCAAAACTTCTAGCATATTTTGCCAGTGCCAAAGCACCTGTACTAACAAGAGACTCTGGACAGATATATATAGCTAGGTAAGTCCTTAGCTTTTAATACAGCAATTGCAACCAAGCTTCTTCTTCTTAATTAACCAAAAGGAATTTACTGATTATATTAAAGGCTTACAAAGGCATGCTAAGACAGCATTAGACTTGCCAGGTGAAACCTATTCTGTTTTCTGGACAGATATCAGCAGATGTATTATTGCCTTAACTTTATGAAGTGAACATCTGCCCATTTCAGACTTTTGTTTGAAATAATGGAATCTCTAATGCACATAAAGAAACCCAGCGATATCTTGACAGCCTGCTAAACGAAGTAATTTTAAGGAAACTGACATATTTTGTTTTATGTTCAGCATGGATCACATGCCTGAGGAAGTGCCAGACAGGCTAAATCAAGTATTGTGAGTCACTTAGTCAAAGAAGCCAGTCAAAAAGAATCGTACCACAGAGTATGAAACCCTCCAGATATTACAGGAAAGAGAATCACTTTTACATGCTGTCACTTTGCATTTTTCTTCAGAGTACAGCAGATGGCATGCATACTGTGAACAATTACTAAACAACTGCATATCACTGCAAAATGTAGTAACGTACAGATACTCTGAAATATAAGAAGACATACCAGAGTAACACGGAGGCATTCCGATTTCATTAGACAACTGTGCCTCACCTTCTCTTTCACAGGGGTGCTTAGGATAGAACTCACTTATACAAGTTAATTATAAATTAAGTAAAAAAACATTTTTCTCCTTCAAAATCAACATCAGTGCACATGTTTAAGATATTTTATTTATTTTTATTTATTTATTTACATTTCTTGACCGGGAGTGTCCGACTGAACGTAAGTCCATTTTCAGTGGAGACCTGGGGAGAAAAGCTCCACAGTTAAAATATACAGACAATAGTTACATTGGATTTACATAGCAATTAACAATTTGATCAACATAGCAATTAAAAATTACAAACATAGTTTCAGATGAAGAACATAGTACATCAGTAGACAACTAGATTCTTTATCATCTGCAAAGTACATAACAGACATTAACAATTGTTACAATAAGAAGTTCCTGCTGTATAATAAGTAGGTAGGCTTATGAGCATCCGAGCTTGCTATAATCAAGGTAGTTAGTGGGATGGTAAGAAAGGTAGTGGGTGAATAGGATGGGTGACATTAGAGGGGGAGTTGCAAGGGCATAGCCAGCATGTTTTTAGGTGCGCTTTTAGTAAAGTTTTGAAGTGGGTGCATGATGGTACAGAGGTAATTGTGGGTGGGAGGGAGTTCCATAATTTGGCTATGATGCAAGAGAATAGTGCTTCTTCAGCAGAGTTATTGGCTTTAGTGACCTGTAATTGATTATTGTTGCTGGATCTTAGTGGTCTGGTGGTGCAGTAGGGTTGGAGAAGATTCTGGAGGGATGGGACTTTTAGTGGATGGTTTACTAGTTTGTGGGCAAGTGCAAGTTGATACCATTGAAGGAGATGAGGGAGTTCAAGCCAGCCCAGTTCAGCAAGAGAGAGACAGTGGTGACTACGGTAGGATGCCCCTATGGTGAATTAGGCGATTTTGTTGTAGCAGGCTCAAGCTTATTTAGATCGCATTGCCTTAGCTTGGTATATATTGGAGAGGCATAAAGTAGGGTGGAGATAAGGTGGGAATTTTCTACTGAAATCTTTGCTGCTTTAGTGAGAAGTTGCTTATTTCTGTATAATGCTCCTAGTTTTTTGTGGACTTTTTTATGGTCATGGATATGTGAATGTCAAATTCTAGTTTGTCTATTTCAACTCCTAGCAACTTGGTGTGTTCTGTTGGCTATATAGTGATGTTGTCTTTTGCTGTGATGTTAAAGTGAGAGCTGTTTTGAATATGTTTGGTGGGATGGAAGATGAGTAGTTTAGTTTTGGTTGGGTTGAGTATTAATTGGGCAATGGATAACCAAGTTTCAACAGAGGAAAAGGCTTCCTGTGTGACTTTTTGCAGTTTGGGTAGGGACTGGGCTGAGCAGATGATGGTTGAGTCATCTGCATATTGTATGATGGTGCCATGTTTGGTGGTAGAGGCTAGATTACTGTTGAAAATAGAGAAGAGTAGGGGTCCAAGGATGGATCCTTGGGGACCCCTATAGAGACTGGTAGTTGGGGAGATATGTCATTCTGCCATACGACGGATTGTTGGCGGTCAGACAGGTAACTCTGAAACCAGTTGGTGACTGAAAGAGAGAAGGATAGGTTATTGAGGACAGAGATGACTTGTTTGTGTGGGACCATGTTGATTGCTTTAGATAGGTCTAGGAAAGTAGCAGAGGAGAGATATGCATTGTTTTTATGCTAAAGGATAGTGTTAGTAAAGGAGAGTAAGGCAGTGGTGGTGCTATAGTTTGGTCAGAAATCATGTTGAGTACTAGAAAGGAGGTTGTTAGTAAGGAGGGAGTCTGAGACCTGAGAGTGAATGCATCCCTCTAGTATTTTGGAGACTGGAGAGAGAATAGCTACGGGGTGGTAATTGGTTAGTACTGCGGAGGGGCCACCTTTGTGGAGGGGAATTGTATGTGATACTTTCCATAGTTGGGAGCATAACTTTTTGACAGAGATTGGTTAATCAAGATGGATACTGGGTAGGCTAGAGCATCAGCTGCGATTTTTAGGTATTCACTTGGGAGGTTGTGTGCCTCTAATTTGGTAGACTTAAGTTTAGTTAAGAGTTTTTTTATGTTGGAGGTAGGAACAGGAGAAAAAGAGAAGACAGTGGGGAGATTACTAGTTGAAGGTGTGGGTTGGAGTGGAGGGGGGTTGTGTTGTCTAGCTAGTGATAGTATGGTTTGTGTGAAGTGTGTGTTGAATGAGGTAGCAATATTTTCGGAAGAGTGAGGGATGTTAGGAGGAGGGCTACTGACTTTACCTGGGTGGAGGATGGAGTTTATGGAGGACCAAAATTGTTTGAGGTTGTGTTGGGAGGAGTCTAGGGCAGACAGGTAGTATTGGAATTTGTCCTGTTTTATTAGCTTTCTGACTCTATTGCGTAGTTCTAGGAATTTCTGTCTAGTTGAAGGGGTTTTGGTTTTGCGCCAGTGCTCCCAAGCTTTATCCCTGTTTTTCATTTCTGACTTTGTGGTTTTCTGTAGCCATGGGGAGGGTGTGCTTTGGTTCTGGAAAGTCTTATGGGAGTGTGGTAATTAAGGATGCTCAGCAAGATAGTATTAAAAAATTCAACTGCGTCATCAAGACTGAGGTACTTTAGAAGATGCCAGTTACATTCTTTGAGGGATGAGATGAATGTGAGTGGGTTAAAGTTTAGTTTTTTAAGTATTTCATGGTAGATGACAGGTTTAACTTGGTATAGATGTGTTTTGAGTAGGAATGTTGGAGAGTGATCACTGAGGCTATCCGATAAGCAGCCTGCTATATATCACTGGGGGCTCTTACTGACTAGTATCCAATCCAGGGTAGTATGCTTGTTGGGAGTTTTTATTTATCCTGGTTGGCGACTGGACTAGTTGGGTGAAGCCATGAAGGTTTAGATGATGGGTTGGATGGTTGTCAGAACAGGATTGCCAGTCAATATTGAAATCACCTAAAATTAAAGTTTCTTGGGGGAGATGGTGGTTAGTCCAGCTGAGGAGGTTTTCTAGTGGAGGGCTGTTTTGGCTAGGTAGAAAGTAGCATGCAATTATGTTGATGATTTTATTTTGGTTTATTGTGAGGTTGGTATATATTATTTCATTGCCTATTTGAGCAGCTGATGATTTTAAGATCTGGATGTTTAGATGCTGTTTAAATATTATAGCTACACCGCCTCCTTTCTTGTTTAGCTGGTCTACTCTTAGTATGCCGTAACCGGTAGGGAGTATTTGCTCACTGGTAATGTGAGGTTTTATCCAGATTTCTGTCAGGATGACTATATCTGGGGAGTACAAGTCTATAGTGGCATGGAGTTCATAGATCTTGTTGGATATACTTCTAATATTTAGGCTTAGTAGAAGGAGGTCACTTGGCTTTCTATTGGCTGTGATCTGGGAGAAGTTGTGGTTTCTAGTCTGATTATGAGGAGTGGGGTTGGAGATAGCGGGGCCAGGGTTAGGGTGGATGTCTCCACTTAGAGCTAGTTTTGATATGCATGAGGTTATTCATTTTCTCAGTTTTTGAATGTGTTTCTTTATTAGGGAAACTTTATGATTGTGCTCTGTGGGTAATAGGTTTGGTAGGAGGGTGACTATGTTAAGTTGTAGGGATGCTTTATGTTTGAGTAATATAGTTGGTAGAATATGTGGGGGATGCATAGGGATGGTTCTTGAGTTGGTGGGAGGGGAGTTGAGTGAGGGTGAGACATGAGTGGTGGTGTGAGTAGTAGTACAGTGGTAGTGGTTGAGTCCGGGAATGATAGAGCTTTGGTAGGATGTAAGATATGCAAGGAGAGTGCATGCAGTGAGCATAGGTAAGGTATGCTTGTACATGTTAGCTGAGGAGGAGTGATAGTAGTGGGAAGATGGAGGAGACAGTGTTGGGTTTAGTGCTGCCATTGGCTGTTGGAAAAATATCTTTGTTGTTTGCTCTTATATCCATGCCATATAAATGTAACTAATTTTCTGTTCAGTGTTTCACTAAGTACTATTTTGCATTTTCTTTACAGGTTTGAAAGCTTGATCATGCCTGGTAAAAAGGGCACATAATGCCAAACAGGAATCCTTGGTTAACACATCATTTCATAATAAATGACTAAAACATAACCAGCGCTCCACGCACTACATCATTTTTAATGAAATGAATGAGGTGCCAACTTCAGAAAATTAACAAGTATGAATTTATATGGTCCTTAGACAACCACAGTTGTGCAGTGTATATAAATGTATGAATATTATATCTATTATTTTAATCCACATTTCTCATGATGTATTTCATAAAATATAATGAACTATATTCCACATAATTGTTCCTTATAGCTATAGCTATATGTGTGTACATATATAGACAGATATATAAATATACAAGATACTTCTGTATCCACCACATCCCTTGCTGCTTATGTATACCACGTCAAATATCACACAGTAGTGCATGAAAGAGAAAATACTGAAAAAAACATAATAAACACCTTTCAGTACAGGTAAAACCACAACACCTCAAGCAAGAATTCCTACTACTTCAAACCACTTCCAAACACTAACTTTCTGTCACAAAAACAAACACTTATAATGCATAAAACCAGTCAGTGAAATAATATCTCAACTTTAACATCTCAGTACCATTTATTTTGATTAAAACCCTTCAGACAAAGTATCAGGGCAAGAAATATTTATATTTTTAACTAGGTTAGAGCAGTGATCCACTTACACATTTTCAGTCTCATGCTGTGAGCACTGACACCTTAAGTGGCTTGCTCAGTCAAACAACAGGCAAATGAAAGATGAGAAAATCAAACCCAGAAAGAGGAGAATAAGAGGGATCATCCTTTTTAAAAGCTCACAGCCTTAATCCTCTGTACTAACAGAGAGATGCCAGACACACATGCACACACACACACACACACACACACACACACACACACATATATAGATAGATATAGATATAGCACACACACAGACACACACACACACACACAATTACTGAATTATATGCATGTGATTGATTTCGCAACTAGATAACCTCACTTGCATGTGTTTATGATGATCAAATGTTCAGCTTATCATAAGTTAAACTGTTTGACACTACAATACAGTGCATGATGTGAAAATGTTGATGAGTTGTATTTTTATAGCTGAAGGAGCATTTTTGTCCACTGTAGGTAGGCTTGGGTTAGTTCAGCAGCAATGCTTCTTTTACAAGTGTTACTGCTGAGTAGAATTGTTAGAAAAGACACTAGTTGAGATTATATGAGTTAACTACAGTAAGTTTGTCTTTTGATACACTAGTATACAGTTCTGTGTTGTATGTCTGATATAACATACTTGCAAGTTGCATTTATATCTATCTATATATATATATATATATATATATATATATATATATATATGGGTCTACTTTCATAGACCGAACGCATTTAAATCATAGACACACATTTTCCCCACCCCAAACAACCGACAACTCAACATACCGAACACCAAAACACCGACACAAAAAACGCCAAATACACATTGCACACAACAACATATCCACTAACCTTAACCTAAACCCTAACCCTAACGTCCGACACTACCGCACACTTACCCAACCCGCACCCTAACGCTAACTCACTTAACACACCGTAAAACATACAGCCCATCACTATCGCGACCTCACTCCCGCATTCTAACCCTAACACACTTAACACTACCCTACACAGCTCTCACGCCACTCCACACACTTACCTCAACCCTTAGTCTGACACCACCGCACCACTCACATTTTCCACACACTATCCTAAAATCCCTCAGTATCGTACACTTACCTGTCCGCCCCCAATACTACATCTGTCTATATATATATATATATATATATATATATATATATATACATATATGTATATATCTTACTATATTATATATCATTATCATTATGTATACTAAGTTAAATATCACAGAGTAGTAGGGCGATGCAGTGGTTAGCGGTGTCGCCTCACAGCAAGAGATTCTCTGATTCTTGGCTGGGGTACCTTATGTGCACAGTCTGCATATCCTCCCTGCATTTGTGTGGGTTTCTTCTGGATGCTCCGGTTTCCTCTCACATTTGAAAGACATGCATCTGGAGCATTTCTCCCAGAAAATGGGCTCTGTCCTAGTCAGACTTTCCCGGTAAACAAATGTTAAAGAAAATAAAGAGATGAAATAAAAAATAAGTGTGTGCATGCACCAAAAAGACTTTCAATAAAAGACACGACTGTATTTAACGGTGTTGAACACTTAGTGCAGCACAGAAATTCAAACAGTTTCACAAAAAAAAAGGGGGGGGTACACCCTTCCTGTTTTATAATATAGCAACATCAATCAACCTAAAATAGATTACCAAAACACACAGTCAGTCATAGATTCTATGACCAGAATTGCTGGAATATTTATTTATGTTTATTTAATCAGTCACTTTTCTGTTCCGAACAAATACTGGGTTGACTGGTGGCAATTGATTTAATAAAGAATATAAAGTATTACAGTAATTTCACTCACATTTGATTCTTTTATATGATGGAATTTCTTTTTCTGTCTTAATTATGTGTGAAATGTAATCTGGTGAACTGTATTATGTTCAATGTTATGTTTTTTCTCACAGGAACATAACATTGATAGGTACAGTTTAAGGCAGGCTGCCAAGGGCAACTTCATCCAATGACTATACCATATGCAGTAACATTTCTTTGTCATGTCTTACAAAATGTACCTTTCCTTCAACAGATGATGCATTTTGTCTCCATATACTGTTCCTCATTCCGGACTTTTCTTTCCCAGTCATTATAGCATGTGTAAATCCTCATCCATCATTCATGATGGCATGTGACTTGGCTTGTGTTTCTCTTGTAATTGTAATGACAGTCTCACAAATTCTGATTTTCCTTTTACATATTACATCTCATGCTACACATTCTTATTCTTGGAACATGAATGACTCAACCTTCCCACTTGAATGCCTCCCAAATGTACCCACATGTCTCTAAGTAGTAGACTTTCTAAGAAACTCTACAAATCATTCTGACAAGGTCAGTCTCATTAATGATACTGTATATTAATTATTCTCAATGACTGATCAATCCATGATGCTAATGCTAGACCCAAATGGTAAGAATATACATGGTTGCTGCCTGACAGCATGATAAAATGGAACAGGGGGGCTACTTTCATAAGAAATCAGATACACATAGAGTTTCATAGATGTAAGCAACAAAAACCCATGACCAAAATTATTACTACCTTTGGGGGTGCCATCCATTTCCAAAGTGCAGGCAACAGTCAGCACCTTGATGCTTAACACATCTGCAAATATATACAGGAATATCTGCACTGAAAAGTTCCTGGAATGACTGTAGATCCATTCAAAACCAGAATTCAAACTAGTAACTGGAGAAATAAAAAAATAAAACTAGTTTTCACTTGGGAAGTCCCCATATAGAGTGGGATGGAATGTGTTTTGTATCCTTTATCAGGAACTGTTTAGATGTTTCATTTGTGTAAATTATAGTACCATCAGATACATTAATTAACAAATGTTTGTATATAGGATCAATTATTTCTTGTGCTTAGAACATACAAAACATCTCTTTTTCAGTTCTTTACTGGAGATTTATATAGTTGTCCTGCATTTTACAGGTATTGCTCAATACTTAGTCTTAATTCAGTTATAGTTTAAATACCTACCTTATGATAAAAATTTGCTTTCATATTCTTACTTTTTTCACCTTTTCTACTACAATTAAGAAAACACATGCTGACTTTACACACCCCAGCCCTTCTTGGTATATGGCTAAAACTGTGGATTGTCTTTAGGACTTATCTCTGTTACATTACTGCTGACCAGCTATTGATCCCTTGTCACTTTTTTGAGATGTCCTGTAAAGACAAATAAAGTGCCTTAGCAATCAATGGTAAATGAGACTTAATTTTCATTTATTTATTTACTTTTTTGTTAAGGGGTGAGGTATATAGCTGCATATGAAGGCATTAAGTAGCTCTTTTATGGTAGAGGTACAACTGAAAAATTGCCATTTTGCCATTTTTAAAAGACAAAAGCCATTGTAAAATTAATAAGCATAATTAGCATGTATTCTGCTGCTAATGCAGAAATCTTTGGTAAGCAGCCTTCTATATGACTAATTTAAGGACACAGAGATTGAAATACATCTTCAATGCTTGGTTGATATTAATGTCCGAATGAATCAATACCCAACTAAGAGGAAATGAAGGCGATGTCTGACTAAAATCAATGGCGTATAGCAGTTTTGTTGTCAAAATATATAAATAAATAATTCTGTTAACAAATCAAATATATTTCAACTCTGTAATAGGCAACAGAATAAGAACCATAATAGAAGTCTGAAATAATTATTAGATGCAAATGTTTATACAGCAGATGTCTATTTGCATCAGGTTTTACTATGGCAATTGAAGAATGCTAAATTATATGCAGTAAGGGGATGTTGATTTGTTGTTTATAAAGTCTGACTTGTGTGTCAGAATAGGGATGCCTACAGCAACTGCTTATTTAAGTATTTGCAAATGTATTCTCCTTTCCATGTTAGCCTGTGTTGTCCCCATCTTCTGTTGCCTTTATTCTTTTCATACATCAGTTTTTCTTCTTGTAAATACTTACTGTCTTTGTATTATGTGGACAAAATGTGTGAGATTTTGGTTTCACTAACAGTGAGCCATGTATATTTATGTCCTTATGTACTCACTACTTATATCTTCTTGAAGCTGCTGGACCTCCCAAAAGTTCTCTCTAAAATTGTAATTCAAAAACACCAATTCTTCAAGTGCACAGTCTTACCTACAGTACACCTCTTACAGCCATTTATTATTAGTTGGAAGACCACAGAACTTTTGTAAAAAAAGTCATGTCTTTCCTTTCTAAAAATCAAAACTAGGTTTGTCACATCTTTTCCGCCCAAGAAGCAAGCATCTTTTAATTTGTCTTCAAATGCCATCAGCTTTGAGACATGAAAAATAACTGCCATTCCCCTGACGTCTTCTCCATCTATCTGAAAATAAACAAAGAGGTAGATGATATAATGTTAGGATTTTTTTTTATTTTTTTGATACTGAGCACCAAGCCAACTCTTGCACTTCTTACTTTTACCCTCATCAACAGGCTTCTTTTCAATTTTAGCCAACAAAGACTCATCATGTGCATATCTGGATTTCTTAATTGTTTCAGCAATGCTGATTTCAGCATCTGGTTAGTTTAAATCATATGGTGCACAATATATTCTGTTTATAAATTAAAACTATAAGGTGACAGCATACAGGGATCTCAGACTCCTTTCCCAATTATTCTGTTTTGGATCTATCACTTCTCATTCTAGATACAAATGCCTCAAGAAGCCAAATACTATGACTAAGTATCCTAATTTGTCTAAGAACTTGTCACAGATCATTATATTCCACAGAGACAAAAACGTTAGAGTAGTGAACAGATCAGAAGAAAATATTTCTTTCTGCAAATTTCTTGAATTCTCTTTTACCCAGAAGATGTTTAACATTTGATTTCTCTCTCTCTCACTCTCTCTCTCTATATATATATATATGTATATATATATATATATATATATATATATATATATATATATATATATATATACATATATATGATATATATATATATATATATATATATATATAGTTCATTGTCCATATATTGCTGGAGTCTAGCTTGAAGAATCTTCTGCATTACATTTCTAGCACTTTTCCTATTTTTCTGAACCCACTGTCTACTCATCTTTAGACCCTTTCGTCAGTCAAATGACTGACTCCCTCCACATAAACTGGGATGACAGCCAAATGAAAGGGAATGTCATTTACACAGCCATTAGTGTTGAATAGAAGTTTCACTGTTTACTACTCTATCCCAACTGCACATGACTAGTAATACACCATGTCTTGTCATGTAATCAACATCAGTGAGGGTGTATTACCTACTTCTGTTCATGATAAAACTTCATGCATTCCCTGCTCTCCTTTACCCAAATCTTTTGTGTGGTCTTTAGTCTCCACTGGGTATTTAACCATATGAATGCTTATGTAGGAATCCACTCCAATACTCCCCTTGCCAGCTTCAAAAGAAGCATTGCCCCTTTTTGGATTTGAATATACTGACTGCCCTTTCCCAATCCAACTGCCACTGTTGTGTTTTACAAATTTGCTTTCAAATTCCAAACAGTGTAGCAGAATCATTTATATGATTTTAAATGATTCAGCTTGAATTCCAGCACTTCTAACAACCATTTTATTGGCGAGGCTTATTGTCACCAACTTAACTTCAGTCTCTGGGATGTCTGTATCTAGCTCAGAGAATATACCATTGGCTGTATCACTGACATCAGGGTCCTTCTTATGTAGCTGTTATCTGTATTGCTGCCCAATTGCTAACATCTTCTTGCCAACTTTGGCTTTACCATACCAATTTTGTACCTGGAAGTTTCTGTTGTTAATCTTCTTGAAGGGTACTTTTTTGACTTTCCTGATTGATTATCTTCTTCCACTTCTTTGAACCACCAATTTAAAAATGCATCCTTTTCTCTTCTTGCTACTTTTTCAAATTTATCTACATTGTCTTTCAATTCCCTTTTTTCCTCGGCCATATTTAAAGACTCCACAGAGAGATACCTTGCCTTTTTACTCTTATTTCTATTTGGCACTGGTTCTTATTCCATCTCATTGAAGAATATTATATAATAATTTACATACTTACTCAGGCACTCTGTCTACCAGGTCTAATTCCTTAGATCTATTACTCACAATGGCAGGACAGTGAAGAACAGCATGAAAGGCAACTTGCAGTCAACTGCCGAGTGCAACATTATTTGCTTGGTAGCAATGCTAAAGCTAGTTTTGGACATGGCTACAAAGTTAAAGAATTAATGATAACAGTCATTATTTTTAAGGTAGATATATTCATTTTATCTAATTATTGACAAAAGTAAGTCAGCTCATATTGGCTGGGATAGCAGAATGTTTTAATGTTTTTAGTTCTTTTCAATTGTTTAAAATGGGCTTTAACAAAACACCAACAATGATATATATTTTAAAAATCAAGAAATAAATAAGGACAGTAAATATTTGAAATGCAGAGGTCAATTATAAAGAAAAAAATACTTTTCTTCTTAGCGGCCTTCCATGACTGAGCAGGAGTATAATGCATATCTGCAGCTAGCAAATGATACATTTTCAAAGCTAGAAACATTTCTCGGATTGAATCAAGTAGAAAAAGATGAATGAAGACATATCAAGAGGAAATTAATTTAAGGAAGGGCACTAAAAGTAATTTCCTTTAACTTTGGAAACTTTAGAAGTAGCACATAGTTCCAAATCTATTTCAGACAATATGATTTAGGTCTCATACATCTTTTGTTAAAGTAAATAAGACCTGGAACAAAAATAACAGTATATTTGATGAGGTGCTTGATAATAGCTGGCATTACATACGAAGATTCAGGTCTCATGCTATGAAGTTTATTTATTAGTATATTATCTCAGTTGCTCAACATGGATACAATGTAGTTTTAAGCACAGAAATATTTAATAAAATTCTGATGCATTCATGATGTTATTCTGCTGTGCACAATATGCAAAGCAGAGATGAAATCAAGTAATCTGCTCCTTCAAAAGTATGTTTGTTACATGCATACTCAGGAAGCAAATTAGCAATCTGATTCAACCTTGATTATACATTTGCGTCAGAATATAAACTTGCAAATTAGTTATGAAAATCAGATATATCCTGAATGTTAGAAACAGTTACTATTTATATACTAGGTTTAATATCTTTAATAAAAGACTGGGGACCATTCAACTTGCATTTTCTTCTTA